>NC_041384.1:537984380-538087180 GCF_002162155.2 Triticum dicoccoides | reverse complement strand
AAGTTATAAAAATCCTACCGAGTGAAGAGCAACCCTCTCACTCGGGGCTTAGCTGCAGTCCAAGCACTCGCCTAAGTTATGAAAATCCTACCGAGTGGTAAGCCAGCCTTCCACTCGGAGGCTTAGCTGCAGCCTCGTGCTCGCCTAAGTTATAAAAATCCTACCGAGTGAAGAGCAACCCTCTCACTCGGGGGCTTAGCTGCAGTCCAAGCACTCGCCTAAGTCGTGAAAATCCTACCGAGTGAAGAGCAACCCTCCCACTCGGGGGCTTAGCTGCAGCCCTGTGCTCGCCTAAGTTACAAAAATCCTACCGAGTGAAGAGCAACCCTCTCACTCGGGGGCTTAGCTGCAGCCCAGTGCTCGTCTAAGTGGACTAAAGAATAAATCGATTGCAGCACAGGCACCTTGCTTCGAACCTGCAAAAGACATTCCGAGCCGAAGGCAATCGTATTCAAGCACCAAATCCAAGTTTGAATCGACATCTAAAGGAACCGAAAGTGCTCAGGCGTCAAGCCTGTTAAGGTTTGTCGGTTACAATTTCACTCGGCATACCGAGGCAAATTTAAAGCGTCGAGCCAGAAGAAGTTTTTTACCCCTCCTGTGGAGGGCTGGAAGGTGCGACAAATTCATCAAGGTCAATCCCGTCGGCGATCCGAGTGGCAGCTGCAAGGAAAGTTTCCATAAAGGATCTGAAGTCGCGCTTCTTGGTATTGGCCACCCGAAGGGCCGCCAGCTTCTCTTCTCGCACATCTTTGCAGTGGACTCAGGCCAGACACAGAGCGACATCTGCACCACACCGAGCCGAGGACTTCTTCCACTCCTGCACTCGACCAGGGATCGTGTTCAAGCGGGCCATCAGCGACTCAAGGTCATTCTGAAGTGTCTCCTCAGGCCAGAGCGTCGAGTCGATGCGAGATGTGGCGGCCTTCAGCCTTGCGAGATAGTCCACGACAGCTGCAACACGAGACTCCAGTCGGAAAACATCCATGGCAACTTCGTCGTTCACCGGAGAATTGACGGGGTCAAGGTTTGGCTCCAGTCGGCTGGTTTCTTCTTCAAAGTTTTGACAAAATTCTGCAAGGGTGACCACTAAGTCAAGGAGATAGTCGAATGGAAAAAGCCACAATTGGAAATATTTGCCAAACATGGAGATTTACCTTCAAGCATAAGGAACAACTTTTTGGCAAGGCCACTCAGGAAGGCCTCCAGTTCAGTTTTCTTCTCAGTCAATTTGCTGACTTGGTCGGTCAGGGCAGCTTTGTCAGTTTTCAGTCGACTGACCTCCTTGTTGGCAATCCCAAGAGCAGCTTTCAGATTGGTATTGTCTTGTTCGAGCTTGGTAACTGAAGCTAACTTCTCGTCAGCAAGCTTGATCTTCTCAGCTAGCTCAAGGTCTTTCTCCTGCTGGGCCTCCCTTACCTTACCTGCAAGTTACAGCAAGATCAGATGCTGAAACAAGCAAGGGGAAAAGCAGTCGTCAGGGTCTCACCAAACATACCTTCGGTCTCCTCCTTTGCCTTTGTCAGCTTCTCCTGAACCAGCCTCAAGCTCAGCTCGACTTGAGTATGTTTTTGTTCCAGCTCTGAGTAGCGAGCCACAAGATCACAGGAGTTCTGTGAAGAACCAATCGACTAAATGTCAAATATAATTCACTTCCGAGTGAAAAAGGGATAAACACACGTTTCTAAGACTACAGCCAAATACAAGCATTCGACCGTAGTCTCGGGGACTACACCCAGTGGGTGCACTCAGCGTGCCCCCACTAACCCTGTTGAAGACAAAGTCGACCAGTCGACCTCAAAAAAAAAAAGTATGCGAGATGCATTCTCTAAGACTGTGATCAACTGCAAGCAGTCGACCACAGCCTCGGGGACTACACCCAGTGGGTGCACTCAGCGTGCCCCCATCGGTTTGTGACATCCAGTCGACCAGTCGACTGGCAGAAAGATTGACATTATAAAGCCTAAGGCCGACTGCCAGCAGTCGACCTTAGCCTCGGGGACTACACCCAGTGGGTGCACTCAGCGTGCCCCCACCGGTTTGTGAAATCCAGTCGACCAGTCGACTGACAGAAAGATTGACATCATAAAGCCTAAGGCCGACTACCAGCAGTCGACCTTAGCCTTGGGGGCTACACCCAGCGGGTGCACTCAGCGTGCCCCCGCTAACACGGAGTTTATTCGACACACCCAGTGGGTGATTACTATAAATTCAGGAAAAGAAAAGTTTTTGGTAGCATATCCAACAGAACAAACAGCGGTCGACTGACCTGGACATTGATTTGGAGGGCAGAGCTGGCGTCATAAGCTGCCTGGCTCGCGTCCCGGATAGTCTTCAGCTGCTCCATCATGAGTCCCGCCTGGCGTATTGCCTCCTTCGCTGCGCCAGCTTGGTCCTCTGGGACGTGGTGCGTCGTGAAGAGGGAGGGCTGCTGAGCACTCGTCAGTGGATTTGCGAAGGACACCGTGTGTCGAGTGATGTTCTCTTCTTCCACAGTCAAAATCTCAGGCGTTGTCACATCCTGAGGCACTTTATTGGCGGACGCTTTCCGACTCCTCCTGCGTGCCAGTGTTTCTTCATCCTCGTCGTCATCAGGGAGATTGATAACAGTATTGGGTGGAGCTGCGGAGAAGAATCAGGATCAGAGATCGCGAGTCAGTCGACTAAGAACGATGTTAAGAATACAGTACCTGGGTTCGAAGTTGCTGCATCCTCCATCTCGTGGTCGTCAGCCCGGGCCGAGGTCTCAGAAGTAGCAGCACTGCAACTCCAAAGGATCGGTCGACTAACTTCAGTGTCGACCAGAGATAAAGTTCGCACAGAATAAGAAAATATGAGCAGCACAATTACCCTGATATGGTGGGGATGGACACCTTCATCTTCGGCAGGAGCTTGGTCGGCTTTGGCGGAGCCCCCCTAAGCTGCTTCGGCGCCTTTTCAGTCGGCGCTGGAGAAGTTGTCCTAGGGCGCTTGGTCGACTGCGTCGCAACCCCCTTGCCACGTTCAGTCGAAGGGTCGTGGACGAGCTTCGACCGCATTTCCGAGCGCGGTGGCACGACCTCCTCCTCTTCCTCCTCGTCTTCGGCATCATCATCATCGCCGTCGTCATCATCATCGTCGTTGTCGTCCCCGACAACGTCCGAGTCCCATTCCTCCTCGTCCTGGCTCTCGCCCCCACTCGCCTCACCCTCCTCAGTCGGAGTTTGTGCCCCATTGGGCATCGAGTACAGCTCGGTGAGGGCCTAGCAGATATCAAGACAATGATCAGTCGACCAGTCGGCAGAGTGGACAGAGATGAATGCGACAAGAATGCAGTGGAGAGCAGGACAAGTGTACCTTATTTGGATCACTGTTGTGGTCGAGTGGAGGAATCCTTCTGGCTCCGCGTGGGTTGTCCTTGTTTCCGGTGACGGCTGCCATCCATCTTTCCAGAGTGACATCGTCGACTGCTTCTGGATGGACTCTAGTCTCGTCTTCGGTCCCACAGTACAACCACATGCAGTGGCTCCGGAACTGGAGAGGCTGGATGCGACGCCTGAGGAAAACCTCCAAGAGGTCCATGCCTGTCACTCCCTCCCGAACCAACTGCACCACGCGCTCCATCAACATCTTCACGTCGGCTCTCTCCTCCGGAATCAGCTTCAGAGGGGAAGGCTTGCTCACTCGGTCCATGGTGAACGGAGGGAGTCCACTCGACTGCCCTGGCGTCGACTGGACCTGGCAGTAGAACCAAGTCGACTGCCAGCCTCTAACGGACTCGGGAAAGGTCATGGGCGGGAAGGTGCTCTTATTCCTCACCTGGATGCCCAAAACCCCACACATTTGGACGACTCGGGTCTTTTCGTCGCCTGGACTCGCCTTCTTCACGGTCTGAGAGCGACACGTGAATATATGCTTGAACAAACCCCAGTGCGGTCGACAACCCAAGAAACCCTCACACATGGACACGAACGCAGCAAGATAGGCAATGGAGTTTGGGGTAAAATGGTGGAGCTGCGCTCCGAAGAAATTCAAGAAGCCACGAAAGAAAACACTCGGTGGCAAGGAAAAACCGCGATCAACATGGGTGGCCAAAAGCACACACTCACCCTCTTCTGGCTGGGGCTGCCACTCCTTCCCCGGAAGCCTCGCAGCTCCGTGGGGGATCAAGCCCTCGTTGGCCATGTCGAGGAGGTCATTCTCCGTGATGGTCGACTGGATCCAGTCTCCTTGGACCCAGCCCTTCGGCAGGCGGGATCTGGACGAGGACCCTCCGCGGGTGGTGGATCTTCCTTTCGCCTTCTCCGATGCCGACGCCTTCTTTGCGCGCTCCAGCGCCGCTGTCTTCTCCTTGGCCATGGTCGCCGGCGAGATGCGCAAAGGGAAGTGGTGCGGGGGCGAGAGCGAGCACGCTAAGCAGGGAGGAAGGAAGTAGAGAGAGGGGGAGAATGCTAAGGCGCAGCACAGAAATCCTCGCCGGGCACATTTATAAGGTCCCTTCCGAGTGGATGACAGGTGGGCCCGGTCGATCTAATCATATCTGGAACAGTTATGCAGACGGGATACGTGGCGAAAAAGGCGGCGCGGAGATCGAGGCGTCCATGCCCCGTCCCATCCGAACGCCGCGGTCCACCCCGCTTCGCGCGCACCCCAAAATTTCGCATCCCGCGGAATCCGCGAGCAACAAATCAGTCTGTCAGGCGTGGTGTTTCCGGCGATCCGTCGCTCGGAGATCGTCGAAGCCTGAAAGATCACTCGACGCAAAAACAGAATGGATCAAGTCGACTGAAGGCAAGTTGTTTCCTGTCACAAAGGGATTCTTTGGTCCAGAACAGCGCACAACCGGAGCACAAAGGTTAATCGGAAACGACATCAACTCCTTCTTCACTCGAAGCCTCAATCCATTCGGGGGCTAATGATGGGGTTATGTACCTAGGGTAGGGTCATGGACCTGATCCAAATAACTTACCCCAGGACATCCTTAGAAGAGGTCGCCTTCCAGTCGACCAACGAGGATTCACTCGACTGGCCTGAAGGACTCGACCACGAAGACCCACTCGACCACCAGGAGGTCAAGAGGCACTCTGCACTGCAACAGCCTGTAATCAAGTAGACTTTATGATAGTAAAGGCCTTTATGTGGGGCGTTACCAGTAACGCCCCAGACTTAACTCACCTTAAACCCTCTCCTGCGTGGGCTGGCTGGGGTCCTGGCGCACTCTATATAAGCCACCCCCCTCCACAGGCAGAAGGGTTCGGCACCTTGTAATTCATACATTCGTAATCCACTCGACCGCCTCCGGGCTCCGAGACGTAGGGCTGTTACTTCTTCCGAGAAGGGCCTGAACTCGTACATCTTTTTTGCTTACAACCTCTCCATAGCTAGGACCTTGCCTCTCCATACCTACCCCCCACTCTACTGTCAGGCTTAGAACCACGACACCTGTCCCCTGTTAAAAGGGTTCGGCTTCTTCCCAGAACTTCCATTACTATTTCCATTTTGTAATTCAGGACATTCATTGGCATAATGTCCGTTCTTCGAACACTTAAAGCAAGTGACTCGGCTCAAGTCCTTCTTGGCTGGGGTTGAGGGGTTGGTGCGATTCTGGCCGTTGCTTCCTCCATTGCCATTACCATTCTTGGTGCCATTGTGGTTGTACGAGCTACCCCCTCCATGGGTATGCTGAAAATGTCCTCCCGGTCTAGGGGTAAAACGTGGCTTCTGCTGAGCTCCTGAATTGTACTTTCCTTGTCCATACTTCCTCTTGCGATTCTCAATTTGCTGCTGCTTCCCTTCAATCATAAGAGCACGATCTACCAACTCCTGGTAGTTGTTGAAGGTTGCTACGATCAACTGCATGCTCAACTCATCATTCAGTCCTTCCAGAAACTTCTCCTGCTTCGCTGCATCCGTAGCGACGTCATCTGGGGCATAACGTGCTAACTTACTAAATTCCTCCACATACTGGCCAACTGTCCTTCCTCCTTGGCGCAAGTTGCGAAACTCACGCTTCTTCATGGCCATAGCTCCTGCTGAAACGTGTGCAGTATGAAAAGCCTGCTGAAACTGGTCCCATGTGACAGTGTCTACTGGGAAAGTGGCTGTGAAATTCTCCCACCATGATGCTGCTGGTCCTTCTAGCTGATGTGCGGCAAACTTCACCTTCTTCGCATCTGTGCATCCTGCTGTGGTCAACTCCCTAGCTGTCTTGCAGAGCCAATCATCTGCTACTATCGGCTCGGTGCTACTGGAAAACACCAGCGGATTCAGCCTAAGAAAATGGGCTAAGTGGTCAATATGTGGGGGTGGTGGTGGTGGGTTGTTGTTGTTGTTCCCCTGGTTCTGATTCTGGACTAGCAATTGCATCAATGTGTTCTGCTGCTGGATCAACTGGGTGAGCTCCGGTGGAAAGGCAAATCCGGGGTCACGTCTCGGAGGCATCTAAGGGTTTAGAAAAGATGAGATATAAGAATAGAGGGGGTCTAAAGAGAAAACACTACCCATATGCACATGAGGCAAAAGCAAACAATTCACTTGAATCAATCAAACAAGGGCATACAATCGATCTAACTATCACAAAAGTGCTCGGACTACTATATTTACATGGTGGACTACTACTACTACTGATGAGGGGGTCTACTAGAAATATTCTACGGTCGTTGACTCCATGATATCTGCTCCGGCTTCATCAACATAGTCATCATCGCTACTATCTGCTTCCGAGTCGGTGCCGTCGATGATGATGTAGTCTTTCGGGCTAA
The DNA here is from genome assembly GCF_002162155.2 of Triticum dicoccoides. NCBI lineage: Eukaryota > Viridiplantae > Streptophyta > Magnoliopsida > Poales > Poaceae > Triticum > Triticum dicoccoides. The sequence goes on along the minus strand of NC_041384.1, from coordinate 538,080,440 downwards.
TCTCCTTGGGTTCTTCGTCTTCATCTACTGGTGTAGGGCCTCCCATAAATATTCCAATCTTCTTGATTAGGTCATCATTCTTCTCCACCAATACTTCAATTTCCTCTTCATAATCTTCACGCGTAGCCTTGAGTTCTTCCTCCAGTTCCTTGATTCTGGTCTTAACCTTCTTCAGATCTATCATGTCGGCGCACATCTGGTTCTCCTGTCGTCGAATGTGCTGGTTTAATTCCTGGATAAAAGCTGCAATTGATCTATCCTTCCTGGTGCTGATCATCTCCCAGTGTTCATCTCGGCGCCCACAAATCTGGTAGATAGTATCCTTGAGATCCTTGCTGTAGACTTCTCCAATGCGTCCCATGGCGATGTGAGCTGCCATGCTCTTTCCTAGATTCCAAGTTGGTGCATCAAAAGAAAACTCTATGGGCTCAGTGACTGGCATGAACGTCCTTCCTGGAACTTGAACTTGAATCATCCAGCGCTCTTCTTCAGGTAAAGTGGCGTTGTAGGTTCCTGTGAAACTTGGTACTCCTATGTTCAGGTATCTAGTGACTTCCTTCAAGTGACGTCCAAAGGGTGTATCTTCATCCGGTTGTGTGAACTTGTTCCTTGCATCCGCCATCCTAAAGAGTAGAAAAGATGAGAAGTCAGGAGAGAAGAGAGTGAATAGTGATCTAGGTCTTGTGCTTAGTGGTCGTGTCCTACAGTCAGCGTGTGCTCTAATACCATCTCTGTAGCGACCAGACCTCAAACAGTCCGATCTCTGTGCTCCGGTGTCATCCCTGGATCAGTAATGCTGACACCACACAGTACTCGGAGGATTTATAACAGAGTAGCAATCACACACTTATTACATCGAGTGTCTCAAAAGAGAACTTATTACAATAAGTATGGCTCAAGGCCATCTAATAACGATAACAACGGAAGGCTTGGAAGATAAGTGGGTCCATCAACTCCAACGGCATCACTGAGTATAGAACCACGACCTAAAAACTCCTTAATCGTCGTCTGAAAAGTCTGCAACATTAACGTTGCAGCCCGAAAACGGGTCAGCACATGGAATATGCTGGCAAGGTAACACATAGAGAGTAATGGAATGAAACAGCTATACTATATGCATATTTGGCTGGTGGAAAGCTCTATGGTTACAGTTTTGTGTAAAGCCAATTTTTCCCTACTTCAAAGGAATAAATTTATTTAACTAACATGGTGGTTGTTAAACATTGAGAATGGTTGACAACATTCTCAATCCCAATTAAATATCATCATTAAACATAACCCAACAAAATTAATTTAGAGTAACATGTTGAGATTCACATGAAAATCCAGGTACTAGATACTCAAGATGTCCATAACCGGGGACACGGCTAACCATGATTAGTTTATTACACTCTGCAGAGGTTTGCGCACTTTTCCCCACAAGACTCGATCGCTTCCGTTTGGTTTCTCGGCACTACATGGTGTTTGAGAAGACGGATGACCGAGACATAGTCTTTCAGAAGCGCTAGCACCTTACGATCGGGTAGACCGTACCACCTACATCCCCTACATCTGCTAGTCTACCACTGTAAGAGTTCGCACAACTTAGTCAACTATGCTAGAGCCTATAATAGCTTGTGGCTGCACACGGAAGTTTCTAGTATGAATAGTCTCATGATCCCTTTGAGCCTGGGTGGCGGTCCAAAAGAAAAGAGGCAAGTCCTGGAATACCCAGGTGCCTCAATCCACCCAGATGTGTGTTTAAGTTGCCACCTTAGATAAACCATTAATTTAACAATCTCACATCTGTCATGGATATCACTCACCCAATCCACGTCTACTAGCATAGCATGGCATAATAAGCAAACGTAGAAGTAACTCCCAAAGGTTTGATAATAAACAGGTAATAGGTACTACCTCATCTACTTCCCATCCCACAATTTAATTAGATCCTAATCATGAAATGTGTGGGGATTGGTCTAATGCAATAAAAATGGGTAGTAGAAAAGGTATGATCAAAGTGTTACTTGCCTTGCTGATGATCCGCGAAACCTAACGATTCAAAGTAACAGGCGGCGCACTCCGGGTATTCTACCACAGACAAACAAACAAGCATACAATAAGTACTCATCTAATGCACGGGTAAAACTCAAATAAGAGATCTAACCAAAAGTTTCAATTTAAGAACTCCGGTTGGCAAAAAGAATCAAATCAAACGAAGCAACGAAAAACAAACGGCGAAAGAAAACAACTTCATTCTAGTAATCTGGATCTAGGGCAAATTTTATAATAACAAAAACTTGTTTAAGTTGATTAAACGGATAGAGGGTTTCGAGACGAATCCCTAGGCGCTTGAATCGCCTGATTCCGATAAACAAACGAAAAGTTAAACTAAAACGAAAATCGGATCAGGAATCACGATTCGAAAAATCGTGGATTTAATCTGAGAAAAAGAAAAATGACGAACACCGATTTTTTTCGGCACGGAAAATGAGGCACGACGAACCTCGGGCGGCGGGATCGTCGGCGGCGGCGGCTCCGGCGGCGCACGCAGATCGAAGCCGGGCTGATGGGCTGGGGCGGCTCGGGGCGGCGCTATTTAAAGGCTGCCCCCGGGCGGTGTCCCGCTCGGGTACGGCCCGAAGTCAGTTCGCTTTTTTTTAATTATTCCGCTCGGTACAAAAATAAAAAGAAATACTAAATGGACTCCAAAAATTCCGAAATAAATTTTCACGGGCTTCTAAAACCAAGCCGCACAAGGTGAACATTTATTTGGGCCCTAAATGCTATTTTGAAAAACACACATTTTTCCTAAATTCAAATAAAACACCGAAAAACTCTGAAATAAAATCTTATTTGATTTTATTATTAAATCCTCAATATTTCTTTATTTTGGGAAAGTCATTTTATTCCCTCTCTCATATTTTTGTATTAGAAATAATTGATGATAAAATAAATAAAATCAAATGATCCTATTCTCAAAATTTGAGAAAACTCAAATATGAAAATAACGAAATCCCCAACTCTCTCCGTGGGTCATTGAGTTGCGTAGAATTTCTAGGATCAACCAAAATGCAAAATAAAATATGATATGCATGATGATCTAATGTATAACATTCCAAATTGAAAATTTGGGATGTTACAATCGGGATGAGTGTCGGCGCCGAATTGAGTAGGCTGCTGGCAATAGAGATGGTCGTGGAGGAACGCGTTGGAGACATCCAACTGATGCACCGGCCACACACGGTCCACCGCAAGTTGCAAGACGGTGCGAATTGTGCCAAGCTTGATAACCGAGGCGAAGGTGTCGGTGAAGTCCACTCGAGCGCATTGCCGAAAACCATGAATCACCCAACGAGCGTTGTACCGCTCAAGGGTACCATAAGGGCGTGTCTTGTGGCAAAACACCCACTTCCCACTAATAATATTAGCATGGCGGGGATGCGGTTCAAGGTGCTAGGTGCGCTTGCATTGCAATGCATCGAATTCCTCCTCCATAGGGGCGAGCCGGTTAGGGTCGCGGAGAGCAGCACGAACCAACAATGGAACTGGCGATGGCGAGGAAGTCGATGCGGCACACAATTACTACTCGGACGGGTAGCAGGTTCTTGGGCAACACACACCAGTGCAAGCCCGAGTCTTGACCCCGAGCTGGGGCGTTGCTATCTCTCGAGCATGCGTTGGTTTTCCCTTGAAGAGGAAAGGGTGATGCAACAAAGTAGCATAAGTATTTCCCTCAATTTTTGAGAACCAAGGTATCAATCCAGTAGGAGACAACACACAAGTCACCTAGTACCTGAACAAACAATCAAGAACCTTGCAACCAACGCGATAAAGGGGTTGTCAATCCCTTCATGGTCACTAGCAAAAGTGAGATCTGATAAAGATAGTAAATTAAATATTTTTGGTATTTTTGTTGTATATATTGGAAAGTAAAGATTGCAAAATAGTAACCGAGATGCGATGTAAATAAAAGAGATGCAATATAATAAGAAAGAGACCCGGGGGCCATAGGTTTTACTAGTGGCTTCTCTCAAGATAACATGTATTACGATGGGTGAACAAATTACTACTGAGCAAATGAGAGAAAAGTGCATAGTTATCAGAATATCTAGGCAATGATCATGAATATAGGCATCATGTCCGTGTCAAGTAGATCGAAACGATTATGCATCTACTACTATTACTCCACACATCGACCGCTATCCAGCATGCATCTAGAGTATTAAGTTCATAAGAACAGAGTAACGCTTTAAGCAAGATGACATGATGTAGAGGGGAAACTCAAGCAATATGATATAAACCCCATCTTTTTTATCCTCGATGGCAACAATACAATATGTGCCTTGCTGCCCCTACTGTCACTGGGAAAGGACACGGCAAGATTGAACCCAAAGCTAAGCACTTCTCCCATTGCAAGAAAGATCAATCTAGTAGGCCAAACTAAACCGATAATTTGAAGAGACTTTCAAAGATATAAAATCATGCATATAAGAATTCAGAGAAGAACCAAATAATATTCATAGATAATCTTGTTCATAAACCCACAATTCATCGGATCTCGGCAAACACACCGCAAAAGAGTATTACATCGAATAGTTCTCCAAGAACATCGAGGAGAACTTTGTATTGAGAATCAAAGAGAGAGAAGAAGCCATCTAGCTAATAACTATCCACCCGAAGGTCTATGGTAAACTACTCACGCTTCATTGGAGAGGCTATGGTGTTGATGTAGAAGCCCTCCATGATCGATCCCCCCTCTGACAGATCGCCGGAAAAGGCCCCAAGATGGGATCTCATGCGTACAGAAGGTTGCGGCGGTGGAAAAGTGGTTTCGTGGCTCTCTGCAATTGATCTAGGGTATAAGAGTATACATAGGCGAAAGAAGTACGTCGGTGGAGCTATGAGGGGCCCATGAGGGTGCGGGCGCGCCTAGCACCCTGGGCGTGCCCTCCTGCCTCGTGGCATTCCAAACTTCAACTCCAAGTCTTCTGGTTTGCTTTTGGTCCAAGAAAGATCATTGTCAGTGTCAAAACCGGCGGATCTCGGGTAGGGGGTCCCGAACTGTGCATCTAAGGTCGAGGGTAACAGGAGACAAGGGACACGATGTTTACCCAGGTTCGGGCCCTCTCTATGGAGGTAATACCCTATGTCATGCTTGATTGATATTGATGAGTATGCGTATTACAAGAGTTGATCTACCTCGAGATCGTAATGGCTAAACCCTAAAGGTCTAGCTTGTATAGCTATGATAATGAATTCTCCTCCTCTCCAGACTAAGTCCTCCGGTTTATATAAGCACGGGGAGGATCTTGGGTTACACAAGGTCGGTTACAAAGAAAGGAATCTACATATCCAGTCACCAAACTTGCCTTCCATGCCAAGGAGAGTCCCACCGGACACGGGTACAGTCTTCGGTCTTTGTATCTTCACAGCCCATCAGTCCGGCCCATGGCTAATAGGCCGGATGCCCGAGGACCCCTTAGTCCAGGACTCCCGCAGTAGCCGTTGAACTTGGCTTCAATGAAAGGTATCCGGCGTGTAGATCTGTCTTCGGCATTGCAAGGCGGGTTCCTCCTTCCGAACTCCCAAACAGTCTTCGGATGTACCGATGTGTCCGAACCTGTAACTCACACCACAAACAACCATAGAGAGAATATAATATTTCACGGATCCAATCTGCTGACATCTTTTTTATAACATGACATCATGTCTGCCCGGTCACTATATCGAACCGTTTTGTCGCCATCCCATGTTTCGAGATGCGATTTCCATTGGCACGTCTTGTCAAAGCAGAGATCGTGTCCCCTTATTGCGAGATTCTCATCAATACAGGCGTGGGTAACCCAACCGTGCCATTTACATAGCCCTTGGGAGCAGGCGAATTTTGAGGCGCATGGGGAGGCGTTCAATATTTACTGCCTGTATAAGGAGACAAGAATCCCTTTTCTCCACCCACGCCTTCTCTCTTCCTATGCCCTTCCACTATTGAGCTCCAGCGCCCAAGTTCTCATCTTCTCCGTCTCGAGCAAGCACTCAACCATGTCCGAATCCGGAGGTCAAGCCAAGTGGATGGCCTCCTCCGTCCAGGAGGAGGACATCGCGGAGCTTCGGGCGGCCGGGTACCTGGTGAAGGGATTCGCCCACCGCCTTCCAACCCAGGGACAAATCGTTCCCACGCTGAAGCCCAACGAGAGGGTAGTATTCATCCCCCATTTCCTCCACGGGTTAGGATTTCCACTCCACCCCTTCATCCGCGGGCTGATGTTCTACTACGGGATAGACTTCCATGATCTATCCCCGAACTCCCTCCTCAACATCTTGGCGTTCATCGTCGTGTGTGAGGCCTTCCTTCGCATCCAACCCCACTTAGGGCTGTGGCTCAAGGTCTTCAACGTGAAGCCGAAGGTGGTGGACGGCCAACATGCAGAGTGCGGAGGCGCCATGGTTAGCAAGCTGGCCAATGTCTCCTAGTCGAAAGGCACTTTCGTGGAGACTGTAAAGGAATGACAGAAACATTGGTTCTATATCACAGAGCCCCGCGGCACCACCTGGGCCGCAACTGCCGAATTCAACTCTGGCGCTCCCATGCGACTCACCTCCTGGGTCGAGAAGGGCCCGAACTGGTGTTCATCAGACGAGCTGACGGCGCTGGAGACGCGCATTCAAAGTATGGTGGATAGAGATATCAAACTCATTGATATAATCCAGGTGATGCTAGTTCGCCAGATTCTTCCATGCCAAAGCCGAAGCCGCCCTCTCTGGGAGTTCAATCCGAAGAAGCACCATACCCTGAAGAGGCTCTTTGAAACCACTGTTGAAGATGCCTGGAGGTTGCTTTTTAAGGGCAACAAAACTCCGCCGGCCACAGATTCGGACCATGGGCATGACATCAACCACCTCGCCAATGAGGTATATTATTCTTACTGCATCCCTACTTGTTTGTTTCAAGGATGAGGTCTAAGCCTTTATTATCATGGCTTCTTCAGGAGTGGACGGAGAAGGCGAAGCTGATCCAATGTCCGGCTCCGCTGCCAGAAGAACCGGTCATCCCGCGTTTAGCGAAGATGCTGGTGCCGGCGCCCTATAAGGCGCCAGAGAAGAAGGCCACTGGGAAGGCCAAGGGAGTCCGGAGTGGCCCCTGCCGCCGGGGTGCTTCGGACGCGACGTCCGAAGATAAGACTTGCTCCTCCGCCGCCGAAGACGGCGACGATGAAGAGGAGGAGCAGAACAACCCTCCCCCTGATGAGGGGAGGAGAAGAGGGCGGCCTCGGCGAAACTGGAGGCGGAGACGTCCAAGAAAGGGAAGAGCTCCCTTGCGGATAACACCACGTGGGACGCCGACAGTAGTCCGGAGAGACGCCCCCGCACTAAGCCTCGGGCCGCATCGTAAGTGCTAAAACCCATATCCGCCCATAAACCAAGTCATTCCTCTTTGTTGTATTGATATAATCAGTTATGCTATTGCAGTCCAGCCCACGATAGTCCCCAACGATCCTCATCACGAGGTTCGCTGGACTCAAAAGCGATGGCCAGTGATTCACCGCCGGCCGCTCACTCCCCCAAGGCCAAGGACGATGAGGAGGTGCTGTCCCGAAGGACTGTTCCAGGCGGGGGAGAGGCTCAGGAGGCGCCAGAAGGCGAAACCCCGTCGCCGGACACCAGGGGGAGTCAATCCCCACGGAGACTGGGGGGGAGGGCCGTATTCAATTCGGCCCTCAGCCGGACTCGATTCCAGAGTCCGATGCAACTCCAGAATCCGGCACGCAACCTCCTTCGAAGGAAGGGGGGATGCCTATTTCCCCGGTGACCCCTGTCCAACCAGGGGCACCGGATAATCTGCTGGAAGCACTGCGAGGCACTTCCATTGTGGATGAGCACCATGTCCTTATTGGCACGGTAATTGAAAGGGTTCAGTCCGCCAAGAGCGGAGTAACCGAAGCCTGCAGCACCCTGTTGACAGGTTTTGAGGTAAGCGACGCAAAAAGGAGAAAATCCCAATATAGACAGTAGCCCCTGAGACACTGTCTGGTGTTCGGAAAGAAATAACCGGACAGAGGATCAATCTCCTATTGCAGGAAACTAACTAAATTTGTCTGAAATGTATGCACAGGCATCGCTGCTTGCCGCGGCCTCGCATACTGCCAAATTCTCCGACTGAAGCGGAAACTGGCGGAGGTCGAGGAGGAGCTGGGCCAGGTGAAGAGGTAGCTCTAGGAAAAACAAGGTAAGTAATAACTTGTTATGTATTCGAAAAAGGGAAAATGATATGCAATGACCGAAATACCATGATGTGAACAGAGGCGATGACCGAGGTCGAAGCCCTAAAGGCGGCCCTGGTCAAAGCCGAGGGGAAGGCTGCTAAGGAGCAGGCCGCCCGTAAGAGGCTCCAGGACGCGGTGAGGAAGTGTGAGACCTTGGAGCACAATGCGTCATCTCAAGAGGCCGAACTCGCCAAGGATCGTAAGAGTGCGGAGACGGCCCGGAGTGAAGCCCAGGGTGCTCTCCAGGAGATCCAGGAGGCCAGGAAGATCGCGGCGGGTAAGGCATTCAATATGCAAAGCAAGAATGTGAGGAGGAAATATCTCTTACTGACCTGGATTCGGAGTTCTCCAAGGGCTTTTGTTGATCTACCACGCAGTGTGACCACCGCCATCGAATTCTTCCGAGCCGAAGGAGGGGGCTCCCCGGAGAAGCTGTTCTGGTCGCAATATCTTGTGTCGGAACATCTGGTGCCCTTCAGCGATCAGCTAAAACAGCTGGTCGAGCTGCACAGGATGGCCGAACTGGCCATGAAGAATTTAATAATCCGGTTGTGGCCAGCCGAAGCTATACCCAGCAGTTACTTCGGCCTTGTGAAGAGGCTGGTTGATGCCTGTCTCCGGCTTGACATCATCAAGCGGTCCATCTGTATTGAAGGCGCGTGTCTGGCCTTCTCCTATGTCAAGGTCTGGTGGGCAAAGATGGACGCCGTCAAGTTGGCGACCGAGGGGCCGCCTGAAGGCAAGGAGCACCGCACACCCGAGTGATACTTTGGCGATGTCTTGGAAGGGTCCCATATTTTTGCGGATCATTATGCGAAAGACACTATCTTTGAGTGAATGTATTCGAGCTCCCGTACCTTGTATGATAAAACAAAGTGATTGTGTAATATAATGCTGGTTATGTTTTTAAAATTTTACTTCCTATGCGGCCGTGTTGTACAAAATCTGAGGGTTAACCAGTCGTCGGTTTTTGCCCCCATGTAGGTAGTACGGGGGTGTTCGGGATGGAATCTAAACAATCTTGATCCAATTAGATGGTCCTTGAAGGAGTTGTTTAGCGCAACGAACCAGATAACCAGACTATGCGGCTGTAACACTCTCACCTAGCCATAGGAGTGCGACAATAAAAACATGGGTGCAACCCCTAGTATCCGAACTAGAGTGCTATAAGCGTCTGATCGGGAAGTACCAATCCTTCGCGTAATGCGGAAGAAATCTCCAACGATTTGCAACCTCTGAACAGCTGACCGGCTCTCGCCGCATCATGACAGTCAGTTTTCGGCTTTCTCTACTGAGGTGCTCCTTTGGATAAACCAAGGCACAATCGCAATAGTTCTCCCTTTACTACCTTAGCCGATATAGCGAAACGAAAGGTAGCAAGCATAGGAGCCGGGCAACCCAACTATTGACCAAAGACATGATTTGGAGCCAATGCATATAATGCTAAATTCGGGGTGCCGAACTATACTTATAAAAAGTGTTCGAACTTTTGTTGCCATAATGTGGGGTGCTATGAAGCCCCTGGCAAACGTCAAGCGTACCAAAGTGTACGAGTGCTACCTGATAGGGTTATCCACAGGGGAGCTGAAAAAGAGAAAGAAAACAGAAAAGGTACAAAGGTAAAAGGCTGGAGTCCTACAGCTCCAGCCGCAAACTGTTCTCATTGTAATTTAATTAGTACGTCAAGGCGCCTTGATACGGGTAGTGCGATAAGCAACAGGCTATTTGACATGTTAAAACCAAGGGAAGCTGCATATGGGTCCTGAAAATCAGGTAGAGTTATCGTTAACGGAATCACCTAAAAAGTCCCCCATATGTCTGTGTTTCTCGTCGTCTTGGTGTGTTTATCCTTCAAGAGGACTGATGACCAGACCACCAGATGGTGCCTGTGGGATTGAGACCTGAAAAGGAAACAAGTAAAAGTGAAAGTATGTGTGTATCCGATGTCAGTTGAGCCATACTATGGACCACAAGCTAGCTATGCCTCTGTCGATGCCCATGGGATTTTGAGTGCGTAGTTATGTACGTGCGGCATGAATGCCACCACTTGATCGGGACTGAGACGGAGGCCGGATTGCTAGTCGAGCTCCTAACGAGCCGAGATCTCCTGCTATAGAGTAGTTCAGACCCTCTTAACGGTGTCCGTGGGCTCGGCAGCCGAATTAAGGTTCTGTTTGAGAAGGCCGCTCTATACTTCTACTGCTAAGGCAGCTGTGTGCTCTTCTATACGGAGGGAGTGTTCCGTATTTCCATTAACCGTTATGACGCCATGTGGACCGAGCATCTTGAGCTTAGGATAAGCATAGTGTGGTACTATGTTGAATCGAGAAAATGCAGTTCGTCCGAGCAGTGCATGATAGCCGCTGCGGAAGGGGACGATATCGAAGATTAGCTCCTCGCTTCGGAAGTTGTCCGGAGATCCGAAGACAACCTCTAGTGTGATTGAGCCCGTGCAACAGGCCTCTATACCTGGTATAACTCCTTTGAAGGTAGTCCTGGTGGGCTTGATCCGAGATGGGTTAATGTCCATTTTTTGCGTTGTATCCTGATAGAGCAGATTGAGGCTGCTACCTCCATCCATAAGGACGCGAGTCAGGTGGAACCCATCAATTATTGGGTCTAGGACCAGCGCGGCTGAGCCACCGTGACGGATACTGGTCGTATGATCCCGACGATCAAAAGTGATCGGGCATGACGACCATGGATTAAATTTTGGGGCGACTGGCTCTATAGCGTAGACGTCCCTGAGGGCACGCTTGCGCTCCCTCTTTGGGATGTGGGTAGCGTATATCATGTTCATTGTTTTGACCTGAGGAGGAAAATTCTTCTGTCCCCCTGTGTTCGGTTGCTGGGGCTCTTCGTCATCGTCCTCGCTTTGTGATCCCTTTTCCCTGTTCTCGGCGTTTAATTTGCCGGCCTATTTAAAAACCCATCAATCTCTATTTGTATGATTGGGTGGCTTGTCTGGGGTGCCATGAATCTGGCACGGACGATCAAGTATGCGGTCCAAGCTAGATGGGCCTGAATTGTTCTTTTGGAACAGCTTCTTCCACTGACAGGACTTAGAGCCCCTGAATCCGGCATTGACTGTCGTGTCCTCGATGTTATCACTATTGTTTCGACGCTTGTATCTGTTGTGCCGAGATTTGTCTTTGCTAGTTTTAGCTTCAGGGGTGCCGGCATCACTTGCATTGTTTTTGCTATGGGCCAACCAACTGTCCTCGCCCGCACAAAAGCGGGTCATGAGTGCCATGAGGGATGCCATGGATTTTGGCTTTGCTTGGCTGAGGTGGCGAGCGAACCATTCGTCGCGGATGCTATGTTTGAAGGATGCTAGGGCTTCGGCATCCGGACAATCAATGATTTGGTTCGTTTTAGTTAAGAACCTAGTCCAGAATTTCCTAGCGGACTCTCCGGGCTGTTGAACTATATGGCTTAAGTCATCAGCGTCCGGAGGTCGAACATATGTACCTTTGAAGTTATCGAGGAAGGCCTCTTCCAAGTCCTCCCAGCTGCCAATAGAATTTGCAGGCAGACTATTGAGCCAGTGCCAAGCTGGCCCCTTGAGTTTTAAGGGGAGGTATTTGATGGCGTGGAGGTCATCGCAGCGGGCCATATGAATGTGGAGAATGAAGTCTTCGATCCACACCGCGGGGTCTGTTGGCGTTCTGGGAATGGGGGTCCCCAGACTTTCCTGCCTGCGGCCTGCGGCGTGGCTCAAAAGGGGCCCCAGCACGGCCCGTCTTCATCAACACAGACCCAAGACCCTCGCGAGGGGCCAAGCCTCGCGGGGCGGACGACACGGAGCTTCCTCAGGCACGGCCTCATCAGGCTGGCTCGCGAGGAGGCGGAGAGATCAAGGCGGGGTACCTCACGAGGTGCCCGTGACGCAAGCCATGACGACCAAAGGCGCCAGGCGGGCTCCAAGCGCGCAGTGTCCTCCTTTCCTCTTTGGTGCAAAGGGAGAAAGCGTAGGCGAGAGCATCAAGAAAGGCACCCGTTTCGGTGCAACGAGACCAAGACCAGTCCAACGGCAGGGAGGAAGTCATTGTGGAGCCCAAGCCAGCGTCACCGCCAGAGCCTTTGGCAGGCGAGGACCAACTTTAGTCAGGATAAGTGTACCAGATGTTCCCCTTCAAAATGGCCAATTGTTGGCGTCCTTCCCGCTCAATATTTGGGAAGAGGCCCAGGGCCTTTGCCTATAAATAGGACTAGCCACCCCCAGGGTAGGGGGATCGAGGATCGGCCGACCCAGAAACAAGAGGAGATCGGATCGCAATCGAGAAGAGAGAGAGAGAGAAGGGTGACTGAACTCCTCCTAGCAGTTCGTCGCCCCAGCCAAGAACAGACCCTCGCGAGGTTGTTCTTCCTTGTATTGCTCATCATCATCAGCCCAAGAGGCAATCCACCACACCACACACTGGATTAGGGTATTACACCACAACGGTGGCCCGAACCAGTATAAACCCTGTGTCTCTTGTGCTGTTCTTTCCATAGCTTAGATCTTAGCGAGGCGGAGGGGTGTAGGTAGGTAGAAGGCGAAATCTCCACGCGCACCCCAGTGTTCGAACCTCAAGGGTCTACCGGAACCCGAAATCCGACATTTGGCGCGCCAGGTAGGGGTGCGCCGGAATTCGTCTTCCACCACCCCGTTCTCCTCCGACCATCATGTCCATGTCTGACGCTCGTCGGGCCCACGCCGAGCGCCGGGCCGCTCTCGCCTCCCGCGTCGCCCAGACGGCTCCTGTCGGCGGGCGTCCTCGCCGTTCCCCGTCACCTGCCGTCAACGCCGCCACCGGCCCGGCGGGGGACGAGCAGCAAGCATCATCTCAGCATCCGTCCGTGCGGCAAGACGGCCGCACCACTACTCCCTCGCTCACCCTAGCTGGTTCTTCGTCCCGCGTGCTCCGCGCACCCATGGAGGCTCGAGCTGCGCTCATCGTGGCAAACGAGCTCCTGCGCTACCGTCCCGTCGACGACGTCTGCGAAGAATGGCTCGACCGCGTCGCCGAGCTCGTCCGTGTCGCAGGGGGCTCTCCTGCGCCGTCTGTTCCGCTGCACCGCACCCCGCCCCGCGCGGGCGACGGAGCTCCGGGGGCGCCCCAACCGCCTCCTCCTCAAGAAGGCGCGTGGCCCCTGGGCGGAACCCGCTCCGTCAAGTGCCAGCGCGGCAAGAGCAGAGCTGCCAAGAAGTCCCTCGCCCGCAAGAAGCTGCCCGGGCGCTCCCTGCTCCAGCACGCCGCGACCATGCTCCTGCTCCCGCACGTCAAGACCCCGCGCTGCTCCCAGCTGCAGCGCGTGGTGACATGCAAGACCAAGCTCTACATTACCCAAGGCCTCCCGTGGCCACAGCAGGCTGCCGTGCCTTCACCATCGAGCTACGTAGCGTCGCGTGGCCCGGCAAGTTCAAGCCAGACCTGCCTCCTCGTTACGACGACATGGCCGACCCTTCGGAGTTCCTCCAGCTCTATGAGATGGGCATCGAAGCTGCCAACGGAGACGAGAAGGTCATGGCGAACTGGTTTCCCATGGCGCTCAAGGACGGGGCCCGCACCTGGCTCCTGAACCTGGCTCCAGGCACGATCTCCTCCTGGGACAAGATGCGCACCCGCTTCATCGCCAACTTCCAAAGTACTCGCGACCGGCCACCCGCCGTGAGCGACATGCGCCGCATCAAGCAACAACCCAGAGAGACCCTGCAGAAGTACATCCAGCACTTCAACAACGCACGCCTCAAGATTCCCAAGGTGACCGAGGAGGCCATCATCTCAGCCTTCTCCGGCGGTGTGCGCGATGTCAAGATGAAGGAGGAGCTGGCGATGCATGAAGACCTGTGCACTTCCTTGGAGTTGTTCAACTTGGCAACCAAGTGCGCCAGGCCTGAAGAAGGGCGTCTCTCCCTCCTCGAGCTGCCTGCCGCAGACCCAGAAGAGAAGAAGCCCAAGGCCAAGGATGTGAAGCGCAAGGGGGCTGCCATGCTCGCGGCAGAACCAGACACCAAGCGGGGCAGAGATCAACCCAAATCTTCCAAGGGCAGTCGGTACTGTGTGTACCACGACCTCCACACCCACAACACCAACGAATGTCAAGAGCTCCGAGCCGTGCGAGAAGGAAGGATCGGTCGTCGCCCCGACCGCGGTGACCGGGGCTACGGTCGAGGAGGAGGAAGGAACACAGGACGCTGGGAAGAACGCTGCCCGCGCCAAGGGTGGCGCGATCGACCTCGCGAGGATCGCTGGCAAGACCCGCCTCGCGAGGGAGACTGGAGGGATCAGCCTCGCGAGGATCGCCCGCAAGGCAATGCAGGCCTCCCTCCGCTGCCGCCGCAGCCAAGGAGAAACGAGGACCACCATCAAGACGAGGGGGCTGGGGGCTTCCAGGAGTCGCGCGCGATCGCCTGCATCCTGGGCGGGGCTCAAGCCCCAGCCTCTCAACGCATCTTCAAGCAGTTCGCCCGCGAAGTGAATGCAGTCCTCCCCAAGCTCGAAGCCACGCACCCTCTCAGGTGGTCGGCGTGCGCCATCACGTTCAGCTCAGCAGATCAGCTCAAGTGTGCGGCCACAGCCGGAGTCCTCCCGATGCTTTGTTCCCCAATCATCAGCAACGTGGTGGTCACCAGGACCCTCATCGATGGCGGGGCAGGGCTCAACGTCCTGTCCGTGGAAACATTCAACAATCTCCAAGTGCCCTACAACCAGCTCCAGCCGACCAAGCCTTTCTCCGGAGTCACCGACGGCTCCACGGTCCCGATTGGGCAGGTCCGCCTCCCTGTCACCTTCGGGGGACGCAACAACTACCGCACCGAGCTCATCGACTTCGACGTCGCTCACATTCGCCTGCTGTACAACGCCATCCTTGGGTACCCAGCGCTGGCCAAGTTCATGGCCGTAACTCACCACGGCTACAACGTCCTCAAGATGCCAGGGAGTGGCGGAGTCATCACAGTGCCCTGTGAAGAGAAGGACGCGGTGTGTTCCCTGGAACGAGCCTTTCAGGCTCCATCACTGGAAGACCCGGATCGCGAAAGCAGGAGGCTTCCCGAGACCGCCCCTAAGAAGAAGAAGACATCGTCCGGCCCGGCCCCTCAGGAGGCAGGCTCCACAGGGCCCGCGCCTGCCCAGGGGGAGCCTCCTTCCATCGCATAGGAAAGCGCGCCCGGTGCCCTCCTCAGGCAGGGCTCGGGGGCTCTCCCCTGGAGGGCCACCGACCTGGCTAAGGTCACGAGGGAGGCGCTTGGGCACCACATGGAGGCGTGTTTCGAAGCACGTTTCCCTCAAGAAGGAGTAAGGCAAGGAGAGCCGGACCCTCAGGAGTTCGTCAGCAAGGCCATTCAGGAGCTACAGGAGTCAAGAGTCATGAAAGGCGGCTGCCGCCTACCAGCTGTGGCTCCCTATCCAGGCGAGGATGGTGGGCTGCACGTCTGCATCGACATACCAGGGCTCAATCGAGTCGCCTCTCTGGAGCGCCTCTGGCCCTCGCGAGTGGGGCGCTGCGAAGGTCCACCCACAGCTACGTTCGCATGTCGTACGGCTTGCCGAACGCGGCTGCCACGTACCAGCGCCTCATGAGGGGTATCATGGAGGCTCAAGAGGCCAGGCGTTCCGCAGCCCTGGCGGAGATGGAGATGGTCTGCGAGGAGCCACCAGCGCCTCCGGAGCCTCCTGAGGCCCCTGGGCCCGGGGGCTCGTGAGAATCGGCTTCCGCAGCCCACCGAGTCTGCTACACCAACACTCCTTCGTCCTCAACATCATCAGGTGACATCTTTCCAGTCTCATTTCCAGCTGGGAGCGCCCCCCAGGGCTGCATTATTCCCAGGCCGCGTGGGTCCGTCCCTGCGGCATGTATCCCTTTTATTTCATGTTGTTAGCTTACCTTGTTGGGGGCGCCCCACGGGCTGCATCATCCCCAAGTCACTCGGGCCTGACCCAGTGATGTCCGCCTTCCCAGCATCTATTTGAATGAATACACTCCTTTGCGGCTAATGTGTTTGACCTAGTTGCCCGCTCAACTGACGCCAACTGACGGAGCTGCTCCCAAATGGCACGACGCTTGCGCATGGGTCCGTCCCTGCAACGCCGACAAACCTGAATGGCTGAGCTCTGGCCGCGGCAACCCCGCATGGCGCCACCTCGTCAAGCCTTCAGTGCCTCATCGCCCCTCGGAAGCAACCAACGGCTGACTGTCAATTGTCATGGCAACCCCTCGTTCTTTCTATGATGGGTCTACAGGATCTCCTAAAGGAGCTGCGTTAGGCGAGGCCCTTGTGGTGTCTCCTTCACTCTGATCCGTGCGAACCGCTTGCATGTTAAAGGGGGGTGCATGAGCATCGCGACTCAGGGCTCCTTCTAGCTCTCCAGCCCTCACCCTCTGGCCTTGTCCACGGCATCGCGACCTGGCATACCAGCGACGGCTGAGACTCGCTCGAGGGCCGGGACCCGAGGACGTAGAGCAGAAAGGGGAGCAAAGGCGAGAGGGGAGGGCCACGCGAGGACCTCGCCGAGCAACCTCACGCCTGCCGATGCACGGACCCGGCGACACACCAGAGAGCGGCCCCTGATTCTCGAGATAATTCACCACCCGGAAGCACCAGCTACCGTGGCACCATCCCCGCACCTAATGCAATCCCGTGTTAGCGACGCCGCTCTCCTTTCTCACTGAACGACGGCTGCTTGAGCGCCAAAGGGGACCTCCTGAGCATCGCGACTCAGGGGCTCTTACCGGACCCCGGGTCACTCACCTCCTGGCCTTGACCACGGCATTGCGACCTGGCATACCAGCGACGGCTGAAGCCGCCTTGGGACTGGGACCTGTCGGCGCAGAGCACCAAGCCCTCGTGAGGTTCGAAAGGGAGAACTGAGCTAAGACGGAATGAGCAACTCGCACAATTCTACGACAAGGGTTATATTAACAAAATAGGATTACATGCACCTTACAAGCCCCCACGGGACGCGTCTTTGATTCCTCGCAGGGAACAGATCCTAAAAGGACGCTAACTACACACGCCCCTTGTAACGCCCCGAGTCCGATGCGCCAGGTGTCCTCCAGTTATTCGCTATTGTTGCCATGTCTTTTGCTTGCGTGTTGCATTTCATCATGTCATCATGTGCATAGCATTATCATGTTTTCAAAACTTGCATCCGTCCCGGCCTCCTCGTTCTCTCCATTGTCCGTTCTGACCCCAGACACACTTGCACGCGCTCGCGGCATGTCCGAAATATTATTTTATAAGTGGCCGGAAAATGTTCTCGGAATGGGATGAAAGTTGGCATGTGGCGTTGTTACATTGTTAGTAGGTCACCTGCCAAGTTTCATCGCATTCGGAGCTCGTTTGATAGCCCAACCGTTAAACTATAGAGGCATTATAGCCGGTCAAATCGTCGGACGTTTTCGGTCTCCGGAAACAGTCGCCGGGTCTCTCTCTTCTCTTCTCTTAGCTCGAGACCGTCTACACAGCCCACTGCTTGCCGCCAGGCCCAACCTAACCTCTCTCAACAGCCCGCGGCCCTCCTCACGTGTGCGTCCGAAACTTCCCCGGACCCGACCCGAGCAGTCGTCACCGTCGTGTCCGGATCATCCCCAAACATCTACAAAACATCTCCTTTTTCCTATTTGGTCTTCCTATCTTTTATTTATCGACCGTCCGATTAAAATCGGAGGAACCAAATACCCATAACCAAAAATTCTCATTGCTATATAAATAAGTCCAACCCTAGCCTCCTGTTCCCCTCCTTGCGCCGCCACCCACTCCCTCGGGATCCTTCCCCGACCAGGTTCCTCTTTCCTCGGGATCTTGCCCGATCCAATCCAACCAGCCACCTCGACCTCCTCCTTCGTGCACCCGTGTGCCGCGAACGCCGAGACTCCAGCCTCCTCTCGTGCCCGAGGGGCTCCCCGAGCACCTCGTCCCCGCCGTCGCTAGTCATCGGAACCAGCAGGCTGTCCTCGCCACTCCTGCTCCCTTCCTTTCTCTTTTCTTCGGTGAAGCTCTCAGCTCTCCCTCTCCCTCTCTGTGAACCAGGAACGCAACACCGAATCCTCCCCATGGCACTGTCGCACGGGTCTAGGCGTCCCCCACCTCTGCGTTGCCAGAGTCGCCAAGTTCCTGGTGCCGTCGCTGCAACCTGCATCAGCCCCGCCATGAACGCCGTGGAGTTTTCCTCCGCTTCGGAGCTCCTTCCTCGACGCCGAGCTCGCCAAGCCCCGCCACCAGGGACCTCCTCTGCACCCCGTTGACCCCCGCCTGGACTCCCCTCTGACGTCCTTCAACGTCGTCCAGCCTGACCCCGCCGAATCCGCGTCGTCCGTCTCCCTCCGCCTCGCCAAGTCCCACGCTCCCGCTGCTCTTCTTCCTGTCGAGAAGACGAGGATGGCGCCGCCTCTGTCGCGAGGGAGACGAGCACCTCGCCCGCATCCATTGACCGCATAGCTCCCCTGCTTCGCTTGCACGGGCCGGCCTCGCCTGCCGTAGATCCAGCCCAGCTCCAGACCGCCTGCCTCCTGCGTGCCTGGGCCGCATTCGGCGCCAAGGCCCAGCGCCCCAGTCGGCCACTGCTTCATCCAGCTGGGCTGAGGCCCATGGTGAGAGACCCCTAGCCCCTCCTGTGCTCTGTTGGGCCAACCAGATCCGGCCCGAGCTGTATTTTTTTTCCGCAGAACATTTTAGCTAATTTCCTGAGTACTACCCGTATTGCAGAATAGTCCCTAGAGTTCATGCATTTAATAACTCACAAATGGTGCATCGGATTAAAATGTTTTATATATGAAAGTTGCTTAGAATTTTGTGTAGTTTCATAATATGTCAATTTCATCCATGTTTAAAATGCTTAAAATGATGTTTGTTTAAATTTGCTTAAATGACTTGCTAAAATGATTTAATTCATAACTAAATAACCATAGCTCAGAATTTAATAATCTTTATATGTAAATGGGGTAGAATTTTGCATAGTTTAACATGGTGGCATCACTTTGCATGTTTAAAAATTATAAAATATGGTTTAGGGCAGAACAGTACCGAACCTAATATATGCATATGTGGATTTCCAGACTTGTTGTTTTGTTGTTCCGGCCTCATTTAAACTTGCCTAGATAGGTAGTTTTATTTTGCTTCACCCTCTTGCCATTTTTAATCAACATTTAACCTTGTTGGATACATAAACGAGATCGAACTAAATAACTTGTCGTGGTGTTTCGTCAACATGCAACTCGTTGCATATTGAGCTCCACTTAATTTGTAGGTTTGTTTGTGCACTTTGCCATGCCATGCATATTTAAACCGGACATGCATCATACTTGATTGTGCATCGTGCCATGTTTATGTGGTGGTTGCTTACCATGATTGTTTGCTTCTTTCCGGTGTTGCTTCTTCAGGTTGGTTCCGGTAACGTCGCGTTTGTGAGGACCCGTTCGTCTACGTCCGTTTGTCTTCTTCATGGACTCGTTCTTCTTCCTTGCGGGATCACAGGCAGGATGATCATACCCTCGAAATCACTTCTATCTTTGCTTGCTAGTTGCTCGCTCTTTTGCTATGCCTATGCTGCGATGCCTACCACTTGCTTATCATGCCTCCCATATTGTTGAACCAAGCCTCTAACCCACCTTATCCTAGCAAACCGTTGTTTGGCTATGTTACCGCTTTGCTCAGCCCCTCTAATAGCATTGTTAGTTGCAGGTGAAGATTGGAGCTTGTTCCGTGTTGGAACATGGATATATTTTGTTGGGATATCACAATATCTCTTATTTAATTAATGCATCTATATACTTGGTAAAGGGTGGAATGCTCGGCCTTATGCCTAGTGTTTTGTTCCACTCTTGCTGCCCTAGTTTCCGTCATATCGGTGTTATGTTCCTGGATTTTGCGTTCCTTACGCGGTTGGGTAATAATGGGAACCCCTTGACAGTTCGCTTTGAATAAAACTCCTCCAGCAAGGCCCAACCTTGGTTTTACCATTCGCCACCTAGCCTTTTTCCCTTGGGAGTCGCGCATCCTGAGGGTCATCTTTATTTTAACCCCCCCGGGCCAGTGCTTGTCTAAGTGTTGGTCCAAACTAGAGCCACTTGCGGCGCCACCTCGGGGAAACTTGAGGGCTGGTTTTAGCTGTACGTAGTGTTCATCCGGTGTTGCCCTGAGAACGAGATATGTGCAGCTCCTATCAGGATGTCGGCGCATCGGGCGGTCTTGCTGGACTTGTTTTACCATTGTCGAGGATGTCTTGTAGAACTGGGATACCGAGTCTGATCGGAATGTCTCGGGAGGAGGTCTATTCCTTCATTGACCATGAGAGCTTGTCATGGGCTAAGTTGGGACACCCCTGCAGGGTTTTGAACTTTCGAAAGCCGTGCCCGCAGTTATGGGCAGATGGGAATTTGTTAATGTCCGGTTGTAGAAAACCTGAAGCTAACCTTAATTAAAATGCATCAACCGCGTGTGTAACCGTGATGGTCTCTTTCCGGCGGAGTCCGGGAAGTGAACACGGTTGTTGGAGTTATGCTTGACGTAGGTTGTTCTCGGATCACTTCTTGATCATAGTTTTTAACGACCGTGCCTTGCCTTCTCTTCTCGCTCTCATTTGCGTATGTTTAGCCACCATATATGCTAGTCGCTTGCTGCAGCATCACCTCATACCTTTACCTTACCCATAAGCTTAAATAGTCTTGATCGCGAGGGTGCGAGATTGCTGAGTCCCCGTGGCTCACAGATACTTCCAAAACCAGCTTGCAGGTGCCAATGAGTTCGTGCAGACGACGCAACCAAGCTCAATGAGGAGCTCGATGAAGATCTTGTCCTCTGTGTTGTTTCGTTCTAGTTGATCAGTAGTGCAGCCCAGTTGGGGTCGATCGGGGACCGTGTCGCATTTGGGGTTCTTCTTTTATTTTGGCTCCGTAGTCGGGCCCTGATTGTATTTGGATGTTGTAATGCGTTATTCATGTATTGTGTGAAGTGGCGATTGTAAGCCAACTATGTATCTCTTTCCCTTATGTATTACATGGGTTGTGTGAAGATTACCTCACTTGCGACATTGCTTTCAATGCGGTTATGCCTCTAAGTCGTGCTTCGACACGTGGGAGATATAGCCGCATCGACGGCGTTACAAGTTGGTAATCAGAGCCTTCCCTGACCTTAGGAGCCCCCACTGCTTGATCGAATTAGCTGACGTTGTTGAGTCTAGAAAAATGTTTTGAGTCATTTAGGGATTATATATCGGCGAGTTTAGGAATTCTTTTTACTCCCCAGTCCCTTCGTCGCTCTGGTAAGGCATCCTAACGTAGAGTTTTGACTCTTCTCTTCTCAAATTTCACTACATTTTTTTAGGATCACGCGGGTATCTTGGAATCATTCTGATGGTTTTGTGACGAGAACATTGTCTTGGTGCCTCCTGTCAGGGGTTTTGTGGAAGTGTCCCGGGGAGTTGAGCTCTGAGGTGTTGTCGTCATAATTTTATCGTCGCAGTTCTGGAATACCTGAGTTTAGTACGCCGACATCGAAAATCTCTTTTATGCAGTTTGTTGGTGAGATAACCTCGACGCCACCTAGTACTGGGGCGGGAGTTCGGGAGTATTGCCATAACTCGTATAATGGATGCTTTTCGAAGGTTGAGGTAGACGATTTCTGAAGGTTTCTTGGTTATGTGTTGAAGGATGGATACAGCTGGATGTAGGATTTGCTAGTTTTGGGTGAGATATTATGCTTCCCCTGTATCCCCAACACCTGATTGCATAACCGGAAAATTTCGGGAGTTTATAAGTGGGAATTCAAGTAGCTCTTAGGATATCTTTCCGACAGATGTATGATATGAAATTGGGGTTCGACTTCTAGTGGTCCGCCTATTCACGGTTGGTTTTTACAGTGGTCTCGTTGCGTCTTAAAGAGTCCTTGGCTATGCCGACTCGGGGATGCTTCGTATGTCATGTGCACTGCCTTGTACATGATGGTGTTGTACGATCGAGACCGTGTAGGCCCCACCACGAAAACTTCGGACGAAATCTCTATCATATGTTTGTTCCGGCTTATTTTGCAAGCCAATCCTTTGTTTTGTTTTGAGTTGTGGTATTCGAGTTGCCTCGAAGTCAAATGTTGATTCCATACCTTTCCTAAGCGGTGCTCTCATACCTCTATGTGAATACTAATCCTTCATGATAATCAAGATTGTCATGTCAGTCCTTTTCAACCGGTGTGCTTCTCTTCAAGTGGATCTGATCATTTTCAACATCCGCAAGATCAACTCAAAGTCTTCTCAACGTTGTTCGTTTCATCCGTTTCCAAGTTTCCTTTGTTTTCCCGCCCTCCCTCCCTTGTTTTTCTTCAAGGACTCAGATTTCTTAATCGAGTATCCATCTTATTGATGTGAAGCCTCTCCATTCTTTTCCTTCAATATTCGTATCCGGTGATTCTCATAAAGATACTAACGGAGCTTCTAGTTCATCATTCTTTGTTTCTTTTATCTTCTCCGGTGGTTTCAAGTCAAGCTTTGGTGATCTTACCCTTTCCTCATTTCAATGCCTTCTCATACCGGTGCACCTCATAATAATTCACTTCTCACTATTCATTTGTTCCGGCGTGCTCAAGCTTTCTCAAAGGGCTCGTCTTGTCATTCAAGATCCGTTCAACCTATTTCGAGGTTGTTATCTCATTCAAGTGATTTAATTCAACCGGTGCAACCTCTCTTTCAAATCATTCAACGGTGTTTTATTTTGAGTGGGCCCTAACCCACAGGTCTTTTCCCAGGATCTTACCTGACTCTTCTTATTTTCCCGGAGCTATCCTCAAATTTCTTTTTGAAGTTTGACGTAAGAATGATTTATCATCAGTCAAATGCTTTTCTCCAAGATCTGTCGAATTCTTTTCATCGTTTGCTTAACCTCTTCATTTTGATTGTCTAAATAATTCTTGGTGGTGTTTCTCGTCGTCATTCTCAACATTTGAAGACCGAAGAAGAGTTTTTTCCTCCATATCTTATCCATTCTCTCAGAGACTCGTGGTTCTAGCTTGATGCCATCCTCTCATAATTGTTTTGATCGTGAGAATTCTTTTCACCCATCTGGTGCAATTCAAGGGTATTTTCAGTTCGGTTACCGGAGCTCATCATTTCAGAAGACTTGTTCATTCTTAGCTTTCAGCTATGGTTCTCTAAATCTTACCGATGCATCGATCAAATTCCCTCTAATCAGTTCAGGATCTCTTCGCTCTTTTGTATCTAAACTCTCTAATGTATATTCATTCTTTTGCTAATTCTTACCGGTGATTCATCCTTTTACTTCATTCGTTGTTCAATTCTTATGTTGGTTCGTTCAAGAGTTCTCGTCATTCGTTATCATATCAAATTGTTCGTTGTTTTCAACCCTTCCAGGGGATCCTCAAAGTCCTCTTCAAGTTTGCGCATTATCTATCTTAATACTTTCTACGAGAATAAGTAGTATGCCAATTCCATTGGTTGTCATCAATTTGAATTGGTGAAGGATAAGCATAATGTAATTCTTATTCTTGTTTCATCGAGTTGATTCAATTCCTTATTCCTGAGTGGATCATCATACATATTCTTGGTTTCAAGTGCTCATCTTTATTTCCCGGAGTCCCAAGCTCTAATTATCGCGAAGCTCCTTCTAAATCATCGCAAGGGTTCATCTTGTGCTTTCAACTTCTCATTCCTTTTGTTTGATCATCCTTCTATTACCGGAGTTCTTCATGGAGACTCTCACATGATGGTTCATCAAGGATTTATTTCCTTCTCGAAGTGTTCATTGAGATTCTTTTCAGGGGAGCTCAAGCATTCTCCATCTTGCAATCCGGAGTGCAATTCTTTCACGCATATCTTTTGAGGTGGTGTTATGTCATTGTTGATAATTTCCCTTCGTGTTTCATGGATCACAAGGTTTTCAAGAGTGACATATCTAAATCCACCATTTTCTCTTCGCTCAACACATCCTTTCCAATTCATTAATCTCTTCATTGGAGTTATCTTGGGCTATATTTCACCTTAAGCTTTCCCTAAGGATCATTGCTAATTGTGGTGCTCATAAATGATCCAAGTTCTTCATTTATTCTCCCGGTGAAATAAGTTTCTCGTCTCCTCGTTGTTATCAATCCAATCTTTTCCGTGAGTGGCAAGTTGTCACCTCATAATGTTGACATGCCTTCTATAAGCCCACTTCAAGCTTATTCTTTTCGTTGTTGGTTGTTTCCAACAATTCCGTTCGACCCTTCCCCTAAAGATGCCTCTTCAAGCTCTTTTGTGGCAGAAGTTGGCATTTTCTTCTCAATTCTCCTATGGCAATTATCTATCTTCTATTCTTCCGTCCGAAGGCATTGTGATATTGCTCTCTCCAACCCATCTTCTTGCTTTGTTAGGATCATGTTATTTTCGTCCTTATCCTTTTAACCGGAGTGTCGTGCCCGCTTTTCGAGTTCTTCCCATCCTGTCAATTTTGCCTCCCTTCTCAACCGGAGTGCCGCCTGAAATCGTTCTTACCCTTTGTGCCATTCTTTCAATAGTTCCGGAGGCAGTGTATTGTTGTTTTCATCAAGTATCCCCTCATCTTGGCAAATTCATGTTCAATTCCTTCCATTTACAGTCGGAATGCTGTCCAAATTATATCATTCTTAATCCTTCTCTATCTTGTTTTAACTGGAGTGGTTTCAATATATATCTTGCCCTTCAACCTCAAGGTTTTTCACAATGTTCTTTGTCCCTCTTTTCTAACGGAGTGTTTCGACTTGGTTCACCTTTGCTGTATTTTTTTCTCGAATTTGTTCAACCTCGCAAGGTTCTTTGGTTTCACTCGTTTGTCAAAGAAGCAACTTAGTTTTACCTCTTCTCTTTCTCTTCCGTTTTCCCTCCGGTGCCATTCTAGATCTCGGGACGAGATCCTCTCGTAGTAGTGGAGTGTTGTAACGCCCCGAGTCTGATGCGCCAGGTGTCCTCCAGTTATTCGCTGTTGTTGCCATGTCTTTTGCTTGCGTGTTGCATTTCATCATGTCATCATGTGCATAGCATCATCATGTTTTCAAAACTTGCATCCGTCCCGGCCTCCTCGTTCTCTCCGTTGTCCGTTCTGAGCCCAGACACACTTGCACGCGCCCGTGGCATGTCCGAAATATTATTTTATAAGTGGCCGGAAAATGTTCTCGGAATGGGATGAAAGTTGGCATGTGGTGTTGTTACGTTGTTAGTAGGTCGCCTGCCAAGTTTCATCGCATTCGGAGCTCGTTTGATAGCCCAACCGTTAAACTATAGAGGCATTATAGCCGGTCAAATCGTCGGACGTTTTCGGTCTCCGGAAACAGTCGCCGGGTCTCTCTCTTCTCTTCTCTCAGCTCGAGACCGTCTACACAGCCCACTGCTTGCCGCCAGGCCCAACCTAACCTCTCTCAACAGCCCGCGGCCCTCCTCACGTGTGCGTCCGAAACTTCCCCGGACCCGACCCGAGCAGTCATCACCGTCGTGTCCGGATCATCCCCAAACATCTACAAAACATCTCCTTTTTCCTATTTGGTCTTCCTATCTTTTATTTCTCGACCGTCCGATTAAAATCGGAGGAACCAAATACCCCTAACCAAAAATTCTCGTTGCTATATAAATAAGTCCAACCCTAGCCTCATGTTCCCCTCCTTGCGCCGCCACCCACTCCCTCGGGATCCTTCCCCGACCAGGTTCCTCTTTCCTCGGGATCTTGCCCGATCCAATCCAACCAGCCACCTCGACCTCCTCCTTCGTGCACCCGTGTGCCGCGAACACCGAGACTCCAGCCTCCTCTCGTGCCCGAGGGGCTCCCCGAGCACCTCGTCCCCGCCGTCGCTAGTCGCCGGAACCAGCGGGCTGTCCTCGCCACCCCTGCTCCCTTCCTTTCTCTTTTCTTCGGTGAAGCTCTCAGCTCTCCCTCTCCCTCTCTGTGAACCAGGAACGCAACACCGAATCCTCCCCATGGCGTTGTCTCACGGGTCTAGGAGTCCCCCACCTCTGCGTCGCCAAGTTCCTGGTGCCGTCGCCGCAACCTGCGTCAGCCCCGCCATGAACGCAGTGGAGTTTTCCTCCGCTCCGGAGCTCCTTCCTCGACGCCGAGCTCGCAAGCCCCGCCACCAGGGACCTCCACTGTGCCCCATTGACCCCCGCCTGGACTCCCCTCTGCCGGCCTTCAACGCCGTCCATCCTGACCCCGCCGGATCCGCGTCGTCCGTCTCCCTCCGCCTCGCCAAGTCCCACGTTGCCGCTGCTCTTCTTCCTGTCGAGAAGACGAGGATGGCGCCGCCTCTGTCGCGAGGGAGACGAGCGCCTCGCCCGCATCCATTGACCGCATCGCTCCCCTGCTTCGCTCGCACAGGCCGGCCTCGCCTGCCGTAGATCCAGCCCAGCTCCAGACCGCCTGCCTCCTGCGTGCCTGGGCCGCATTCGACGCCAAGGCCCAGCGCCCCAGTCGGCCACTGCTCCATCCAGTTGGGCTAAGGCCCATGGTAAGAGACCCCCAGCCCCTCCTGTGCTCTGTTGGGCCAGCCAGATCCGGCCCAAGCTGTATTTTTTTTCCGCAGAACGTTTTAGCTAATTTCCTGAGTACTACCCGTATTGCAGAATAGTCCCTAGAGTTCATGCATTTAATAACTCACAAATGGTGCATCGGATTAAAATGTTTTATATATGAAAGTTGCTTAGAATTTTGTGTAGTTTCATAATATGTCAATTTCATCCATGTTTAAAATGCTTAAAATGATGTTTGTTTAAATTTGCTTAAATAACTTGCTAAAATGATTTAATTCATAACTAAATAACCGTAACTCAGAATTTAATAATCTTTATATGTAAATGGGGTAGAATTTTGCATAGTTTAACATGGTGGCATCACTTTGCATGTTTAACAATTATAATATATGGTTTAGGGCAGAACAGTACCGAACCTAATATATGCATATGTGGATCTCCGGACTTGTTGTTTTGTTGTTCCGGCCTCATTTAAACTTGCCTAGATAGGTAGTTTTATTTTGCTTCACCCTCTTGCCATTTTTAATCAACATTTAACCTTGTTGGATACATAAACGAGATCGAACTAAATAACTTGTCGTGGTGTTTCGTCAACATGCAACTTGTTGCATATTGAGCTCCACTTAATTTGTAGGTTTGTTTGTGCACTTTGCCATGCCATGCATATTTAAACCGGACATGCATCATACTTGATTGTGCATCGTGCCATGTTTATGTGGTGGTTGTTTACCATGATTGTTTGCTTCTTTCCGGTGTTGCTTCTTCGGGTTGGTTCCGGTAACGTCGCGTTTGTGAGGACCCGTTCGTCTACGTCCGTTTGTCTTCTTCATGGACTCGTTCTTCTTCCTTGCGGGATCACATGCAAGATGATCATACCCTCGAAATCACTTCTATCTTTGCTTGCTAGTTGCTCGCTCTTTTGCTATACCTATGCTGCGATGCCTACCACTTGCTTATCATGCCTCCCATATTGTTGAACCAAGGCTCCAACCCACCTTGTCCTAGCAAACCGTTGTTTGGCTATGTTACCGCTTTGCTCAGCCCCTCTTATAGCATTGTTCGTTGCAGGTGAAGATTGGAGCTTGTTCCGTGTTGGAACATGGATATATTTTGTTGGGATATCACAATATCTCTTATTTAATTAATGCATCTATATACTTGGTAAAGGGTGGAAGGCTCGGCCTTATGCCTGGTGTTTTGTTCCACTCTTGCCGCCCTAGTTTCCGTCATATCGGTGTTATGTTCCCGGATTTTGCGTTCCTTACGCGGTTGGGTAATAATGGGAACCCCTTGACAGTTCGCTTTGAATAAAACTCCTCCAGCAAGGCCCAACCTTGGTTTTACCATTCACCACCTAGCCTTTTTCCCTTGGGAGTCGCGCATCCCGAGGGTCATCTTTATTTTAACCCCCCCGGGCCAGTGCTTGTCTAAGTGTTGGTCCAAACTAGAGCCACTTGCGGCGCCACCTCGGGGAAACTTGAGGGCTGGTTTTAGCTGTATGTAGTGTTCATCCGGTGTTGCCCTAAGAACGAGATATGTGCACCTCCTATCAGGATGTCGGCGCATCGGGCGGTCTTGCTGGACTTGTTTTACCATTGTCGAGGATGTCTTGTAGAACCGGGATACCGAGTCTGATCGGAATGTCTCGGGAGGAGTTCTATTCCTTCGTTGACCGTGAGAGCTTGTCATGGGCTAAGTTGGGACACCCCTGCAGGGTTTTGAACTTTCGAAAGCCGCGCTCGCGGTTATGGGCAGATGGGAATTTGTTAATGTCCGATTATAGGAAACCTGAAGTTAACCTTAATTAAAATGCATCAACCGCGTGTGTAACCGTGATGGTCTCTTTCCGGAGGAGTCCGGGAAGTGAACACAGTTGTTGGAGTTATGCTTGACGTAGGTTGTTCTAGGATCACTTCTTGATCATAGTTTTTAACAACCGTGCCTTGCCTTCTCTTCTCGCTCTCATTTGCGTATGTTTAGCCACCATATATGCTAGTCGCTTGCTGCAGCTCCACCTCATACCTTTACCTTACCCATAAGCTTAATTAGTCTTGATCGCGAGGGTGCGAGATTGCTGAGTCCCCGTGGCTCACAGATACTTCCAAAACCAGCTTGCAGGTGCCGATGAGTTCGTGCAGATGACGCAACCAAGCTCAAGGAGGAGCTCGATGAAGATCTTGTCCTTTGTGTTGTTTCGTTCTAGTTGATCAGTAGTGGAGCCCAGTTGGGGTCGATCGGGGATCGTGTCGCATTTGGGGTTCTTCTTTTATTTTGGCTCCGTAGTCGGGCCCTGATTGTATTTGGATGTTGTAATGCTTTATTCATATATTGTGTGAAGTGGCGATTGTAAGCCAACTATGTATCTCTTTCCCTTATGTATTACATGGGTTGTGTGAAGATTACCTCACTTGCGACATTGCTTTCAATGCGGTTATGTATCTAAGTCGTGCTTCGACATGTGGGAGATATAGCCGCATCGAGGGCGTTACACCGCTGCAAAAGACACCATCATCAACAGTGGGCCATCAAGCACCGGCGCCAACCCCATCCAGATCAGAGTCGGCGACGCCCTGACGAGCCCGCCCTGCTCCAGGAGCGGCGCCGGCTCGGGGGCTCGTAGCTGTTGTCGCTCGTCTCCGGAGTCGCGAAGTGCTCGATGGAGTCGCTGGAACTTCCGCCGCCTCCGCCGCCTGAGGAGCCGCCAAGGGAGCGGTCGGCGGGCCCAGTCCTCGCCGTAGCAGGGTCCCAACCACCTCTCCCGGGGCAGCACTCCAGCTGGCGCCCGTTCGCATTGAAGACCTTGAAGAACATCACCGAAGCACCGTCATACTCCAAGTGGATCGCGAAGGCGCCTCTTGTCCTGCAGACCCGGGCGATTTCGCTCCAGCCTCGAGTCATGAAGACCTCGCCCGGGGCAACGACCGCGACCTCTACCTCGGTCGCGATGGTGTCGCAGCCGGCGTGCTGCAGCCAAAGCTCCAGGAGTTCTCCTTGCGGGATGATGGAGCCGAAGAAGGGAGGAAGGCGAATCCAAGACTGAGGAGGCATGGCGGCGTGGAGCACGAACTCTCGGGAGGATCCCTCGGTGTGGACCCCAGGGGGGACGACCCACACCTTCGTGACCCGTCGGCGCCGATGGCGGCGCCGCCCGTGGCGATCGGCATCGACTCCTTCAGAGCCCTCGATGTGGGCGTACAAGGGAAGTGGGAACCCCGGCGGTGGCCGCTCGCACCAGGGCCTCGACACCACCTGATGGGCCCCCTCGTCCCGGCCGCGGAGGGCGAGCCGTTTCTTCGGCGGGAGCGGGTC
Organism: Triticum dicoccoides; assembly: GCF_002162155.2. Lineage (NCBI taxonomy): Eukaryota > Viridiplantae > Streptophyta > Magnoliopsida > Poales > Poaceae > Triticum > Triticum dicoccoides. The sequence continues at coordinate 538,050,424 of NC_041384.1, read as the reverse complement.
TGGTTCCTCTCGGGGAGCCTTTCCCTTCTCTGCCGTCGAGAACCGGCGGATCGGAGCCATCGCAGCAAGACGGAGCAAGGACCGGGAAGAAGGAGAAGCAAGAAGGGATGGACTGGAAGGGCGCGCGCCGTTCCATACTTATGGCCGGCGAAGGCCAACCGCCGACCTCCACGATCGCAGGTAATCATGATCCGCTTTGCATGCAGGGACTTGTCCAATCCGTGCAGTTGCCGAGGCACTATGGGGAAGTGGAGACGCCCATGTCCAATCAACCGCCACGCGGCGCCCAAGGCCACAGGCTGTTAGGGCCCGCGGCGCTTCGCTCTTGCCCTTTCGCCTCCCTGCACGGCCAAGTCCGGGCGCGCCTTGGGCCCGGGGGCTACTGTCGGCGTTCTGGGAACGGGGGTCCCCAGACTTGCCTGCCTGCGGCCTACGGCGTGGCTCAAAAGGGGGCCCAGCACGGCCCGTCTTCATCAACACAAACCCAAGACCCTCGCGAGGGGCCAAGCCTCGCGGGGCGGATGACACGAAGCTTCCTCAGGCACGGCCTCATCAGGCTGGCTCGTGAGGAGGCGGAGAGATCAAGGTGGGGTACCTCACGAGGTGCCCGTGACGCAAGCCATGACGACCAAAGGCGCCAGGCGGGCGCCAGCCACGCAGTGTCCTCCTTTCCTCTTTGGTGCAAAGGGAGCAAGCGCAGGCAAGAGCATCAAGCAAAGGCACCCGTTTCGGTGCAATGAGACCAAGACCAGTCCAACGGCAGGGAGGAAGTCATTGTGGAGCCCAAGCCAGCGTGACCGCCAGAGCCTTTGGCAGGCGAGGACCAACTTTAGTCAGGATAAGTGTACCAGATGTTCCCCTTCAAAATGGCCAATTGTTGGCGCCCTTCCCGCTCAATATTTGGGAAGAGGCCCAGGGTCGTTGCCTATAAATAGGACTAGCCACCCCCAGGGTAGGGGGGATCAAGGATCCCAGAAACAAGAGGAGATCGGATCGCAATCGAGAAGAGAGAGAGAGAGAGAAGGGTGACTAAACTCCTCCTAGCAGTTCGTCGCCCCAGCCAAGAACAGACCCTCGCGAGGTTGTTCTTCCTTGTATTGCTCATCATCATCAGCCCAAGAGGCAATCCACCACACCACACACTGGAGTAGGGTATTACACCACAACGGTGGCCCGAACCAATATAAACCCCGTGTCTCTTGTGATGTTCTTTCCATAGCTTAGATCTTAGCGAGGTGGAGGGGTGCAGGTAGGTAGAAGGAGAAATCTCCGCATGCACCCCAGTGTTCGAACCTCAAGGGTCTGCCGGAACCCGAAATCCGACAGGGTCCATGGTTCCATTGTATGATTCTATATTCACGGGTTTGAACCCTTCTGGGAATTCATGATCCTGGACCTCATCAGTGAAGCAATGAGTCCCACGCAAAGGAAGGAGATCTACATATCCGAATTGCCAAGCTTGCCTCCCACGCAAAGGAGAGTCCCACCCGGACACGGGACAAAGTCTTCAATCTTGTATCTTCATAGTCCAACAGTCCATCCATAGCATATAGTCCGGCTGTCCGAGGACCCCCTAATCCAGGACTCCCTCAGTTGTCGGTGTCAAAACTGGCGGATGTCGGGTAGGGGGTCCCGAACTGTGCGTCTAAGGCGGATGGTAACAGGAGGTGGGGGACACAATGTTTACCCAGGTTTGGGTCCTCTCGATGGAGGTAATACCCTATGTCCTGCTTGATTGATCTTGATGATATGAGTATTACAAGAGTTGATCTACCACGAGATCGTAGAGGCTAAACCCTAGAAGCTAGCCTATGATTATGATTGTTGTTGTTCTACGGACTAAACCCTCTGGTTTATATAGACATCGGAGGGAGCTAGGGTTACACAGAGTCGGTTACAAGGAAGGAGATCTACATATCCGAATTGCCAAGCTTGCCTTCCACGCAAAGGAGAGTCCCACCCGGACACGGGACGAAGTCTTCAATCTTGTATCTTCATAGTACAACAGTCCGGCCGAAGGACATAGTCCGGCTGTCCGAGGACCCCCTAATATAGGACTCCCTCAGTAGCCCCCAAACCAGGCTTCAATGACGATGAGTCCGGCATGTAGATTGTCTTCGGCATTGCAAGGCGGGTTCTTCTCCAAATTCCGAATACCTGTCGAGTAGTGTTCGACTTCCCATGAATGTTGGACTCCTTGGCTTCTGCGCCTAATAAGGGCTATCCTCCATGTGTTGAGCGAATGCGAGAAGTCAGAGCATTTTTACATTTGCCACCCTAACCCTGTGAGTAAATCGCCTATTTAAAGAGTCGGGGATCCTCAGATCAGATCACACCATCCTCCCACAGCGAGTATCCATTGGAGCGCGCCCGGAAAAGCCCATCCTATCATGGCCGGCCATCGCAGCTCCTCCTCTTGCTCCCGTAGCGCTGAGCCAGGCAATTTGGAGAAATGTTCCGTCCCTCATAGCCAATTAGTAGAGTTACAGACCCAGGGGTTTCTCCCTCTGGCGTATATGGTCCCCGTTCGAGCCGGTCTTGCCACTTACAACAGCGGGGAGCAAGCGGAGAGCCTTCCCAACCCATCCATGGGGGAGCGGGTATGCCTTGTCCCTTACTTATTGAGGGGGCTTGGATGTCCAATCCATCCGTTCCTCCGCGGGCTCCTAGAGTTCTACGGCCTCCAGTTGCATAACTTTACTCCCGCCTCCATATTACACATCGCTGGCTACGTTGCCCTTTGCGAGCTGTTTTTGGGCTGCGAAGCTCATTTCGAGCTATGGAAGAGGCTATTCTGCCTCGTACCCCGTACACAGGAGGGGTCAATATATCAAGTGGGTGGAGCCGAGATATGGCGCATCACCAGGAACGGATACCTGCCCGGTACTTCGAAGAATATATCCGAAGACTGGCCTTCGGAGTGGTTTTATATGGAGGACGTCCCCCTTCCGGACCCTATTCGGATGGGCCTTCCCGAGTTCGATAGCGCCCCTTTGAAGAAACGCCACAGCTGGCGCCCTCGGAGCCCCTAGGAGGAAGATAACAAAGAGGTCCTTTACCTGATGGGCCAGATAAAAATGCTGGCTAAATCAGGATCGACAATAATCGAGGTTATGTCAATATGTATAATGCGGGGGGTGCAGCCACTTCAATATCGGGGACAACCCATGTGGCACTTCAATGGAGAAGACGATGCCACCCGCTGCGGTCGTAAGGAACCAGACTCCGCCGCTACTCTAGCCAAAATACTGTCTGATTTATATAAAGGAGAGGAAGAGGAGTTCATCCGCATTAAGCCATGGGATGGATTCTCCATGTACAACCCCCCAAACTGGGTGAGCTGCTACTTTCTACTCCAGACCTTCCTGCATTCTTCGTCATAAGTATTTACCTTGCTATTTCATTGCAGGAACTGCGAAAAGCTGTGAGGGAGGTCCATAGCCCGTCTCCACAGCCACAGGACCCTGACTGGGCCCTCGACCCCGGACTCGAAGAAGATCCGGACATATTCGTGGAACTTATCGACAGGACGTTCTATCAGTTGAGTTGTGACGGTGCCTTGGTGGCTATCATAGCCGATTATCCGTACCTGCTCCCTGCATCGCATGTAAGTAAAACCGCAGTCCCAACTTCTGAGAAGGATCCCTTTTTTGCACTTCATCCATCACACACATATGGTGTCCTACAGGGAAGGCCCTCGGGACGCCATGCCGAACCCGTAGTGACTCACTAGCAAGGGGCACCGAAACCAGATAGGCTTAAAAGGAAGGCGGTCAGGACTGAGACGCCGTCACAGAGGTATGAAAAAACCCCGCTCTATGGTTATCGTCTTTTAAAATATAATAACGTCCATGGTTCCTGGCAGGAAAAACGCTCGCCGGACCATATCCGGAGAGCCTGCTGGCCAAGCCTCCACCAGTCGGGCTCCAGAGCTGGACTTAGAGGCGGATGCTAACGTGGGGCCAACACTGGATGTTCCTCCAACAGAGGATGCGGATAGGCTGTCTGCCACGAATTCCGAAGTGGAGAGTACCATGAATCACAGGCGTCGCCGGGCCGTACTCCGCGACGCTTGTTTCTCTCAAGAGGCGTTCGATGCCTTCAACTCAGGAGATGCGTACATCTGAGCTGCTCAAAATGGTCTTGCCCGAGCCACGGACCAGTATGTGAAGGATATACGGGTAGGAAAATCTAATAATTATGTATATCAGTAGCCCCTGAGACTTGAAATAGTTGGCACAACTGATTTAAGGATCATTGTTTGCGTAGGTTCTTACGGAGAAGAATACCCAATTGTCTCAAGAGCTGGAGGAGTGCAAAGCCCAATTGTCTCAAGAGCTTGCTGACTCTGTTTGGCAGGTGATGCAGGGCATTGCCCAAGCCTTGTGGCCATCCGCGGCCCTGCCAAGAAGCATGGGGGAGCTTGTAGAGATGCTCAAGGGAGCACGGCGGTGCTTCCGATTATGGAAGATATCAGCCTGCCGACAAGGTGCAAGGGAAGCCTGGGCCATGGTGAAGACGCGATATACCAAGGCTGACCCGAACCACATGGCCGAGGTCGGACCTGTGGGGTCTGATGGGGAAGAGATTCCCGTCAGTTTGGTGTATGACGAGGTTAAATTAGCCGCAAAGTATTCCCAACAGGATTGTAGGCTAGACAGCCTATTGGATGGTATAGAAGAAGAATTTAGTCAGTCTAAGTGACTATGTACTTCAAGTGACATATATTGCCCCTAGCCAGATTGTAAATCATTTGTCATGGCAGACCTTTTCGCTTCAACCTCCAGACCCGACAGTCTGGAGTGTATCCGAATACCTTCTCAGTTATGTAAAAACCAGGGTACGCGTGGAAACCAGGCGTAGGGGTCATAAGTGCTTGAACAGACAAGTACCTAACTAGCTATGTTATATTACATGGATAGTAAGAAACATCTTCCAGGGAGAATAGTTCCGTTAAGGGTTCCTTTCCCTGGGTACGCATGCATTAATGTGCATGTCTGAACTGCGAGAAAAGATGCAGGATATAAACATCTGGAGGTATGTATTACAATAAATAAAAGTCATCTTTTGTTCACCGACCAAATATTCCCTTAAGAACGCTAGCTTTCAGCTTCACCCAGTCTGAGGTACACATCCGGTTGACCCGACAGTAACAATCGCAAAGGTGCTCCCCTTATGCCCTAGCCGAATTAACGGGAACGTGGGGCATAAACACAAGAGCCAGGCAACCCAGCTTGGCCAAAACTTAAGTCATATCGATGCATATAATGGCGAAGAAATGGTACATGTGGAAAAGTAGCACATGTGTGGGGGGCATAGAGCCCGGAACATAGTTATATTAAGCTTCTATATAAGAAGCCCCCGGGTATAATGAGCACGCCCAGCGTGTCAAGATTGTGTAGTCAAGACACATTTTAACCTTTTGAGGCCGTGAAGAAAAGGGGAAGATAGAAAGAAAAGATAGATAACGGATATATAAAAAATGGACGGAGGTAAGGAGACGAACCCAGAGTCCGGCACTAGGCATATAACCTTCAGAGTCTGGCTGCGTTCCACGGGTTTGGCTCGAGTCGATTGTCCGATGCGTCCCGCAGACGGTATGCTCCACCGGTCAGAACTTTGTCAATAATGAAGGGACCTTCCCATTTGGGCTTGAGCTTGTCCTTTTTCTTCTCCGGTAGGCGTAGAACGAGTTCGCCAATGTTATAAGTTTTGGCCCGTACTTCTCCGCTTTGATACTGCCGAGCCTGTTGCTGATAGAATGCGGAGCGTGCTTTTGCCATGTCACGCTCCTCCTCCAGGGCGTCCAAACTGTACTGTCGATCAAGCTTGGCTTCTTTCTCTTTGTACATGCACACTCGAGGTGAGTCATGAATGATGTCGCAAGGCAGTACCGCCTCTGCGCTGTACACCATAAAGAATGGTGTGTATCCGGTAGTGCGATTCGGCGTGGTCCGCAGCCCCCATAGTATGGAGTCAAGCTCCTCCACCCAGTGCGTATCTGATTCCTTCAAGGATCTCACTAATCTGGGTTTAATGCCGCTCGTGATAAGACCATTTGCTCGCTCGACTTGACCATTAGTTTGCGGGTGATAGACAGAGGCATAATCGAGCTTAATTCCCATTTTGCTGCACCAAGTTTTTACATCGTCGGTTGTAAAGTTTGAGCCGTTATCGACGATGATGCTGTGAGGGACGCCGTAACGGTGTACAACCCTGGATATGAAGTCTATCACTGGTCCGAACTCGGCCGTTTTAACTGGTTTGGCTTCTATCCATTTGGTGAATTTATCCACCATGACCAAGAGGTATTTTTCTTATGGCTTCCCCCTTAAGGGTTCCGACCATATCAAATCCCCAGACCGCAAAGGGCCAAGTAATGGGGATTGTTTGGAGAGCGGTAGGTGGCATATGGCTTTGGTTTGCAAAAAGCTGGCAACCGACACAACGTTGAACGAGGTCCTGTGCGTCTGCTCGGGCCATCGACTAGTAAAAACCTATACGGAAGGCCTTGCTTACAAGGGCCCGAGCTGCGGCGTGGTGGCCGCCAAGTCCAGCATGAATTTCTGGCAAAAGTTGCCATCCTTCTCTTCGGAGATGCACCTTTTAAGTACTCCAGTAGCGCTTTTCTTATAAAGCTCTCCCTTGTGGACCTTGTAGGCTTTAGACCGCCCACAATGCAACGTGCCTCGTTTGAGTCATCAGGGAGTTCTTGCCTATTTAGGTAAGCCAAGAAGGGTTCTATCCATGGGGCGATGACAGCCATAATCACGTGGGCTGAAGGTGTTATTTCGGTGGCGGAGCCTCCGATTACGTCAGAGTGTTCGGGGTCTGGGGTTGTGGCCGGATCCAGACTGTTTTTGCTGGTCTCCCCTTCCCACACCACGAATGGCTTAAACAGCCTTTCCAAGAAGATATTAGGTGGGACAGGGTCGCACTTAGCGCCGATGCGGGAAAGGATATCCGCCGCTTGATTATTCTTTCATACCACGTGGTGGAATTCGAGGCCCTTGAACCGAGCAGACATTTTGAGGACGGTGTTGCGGTAAGCCGCCATTTTTCGGTCCTTAGCGTCAAAGTCCCCATTTATTTGAGATATTGCGAGGTTCGAATCCCCCGCACCTCTAGGCGTTGAATGCCCATGGAGACTGCCATCCGGACACCATGCAACAGGGCCTCATATTCTGCTGCATTGTTGGAGTCTGTGTATAATATTTGGAGTACATATTGGACTGTATCTCTGGTGGGAGATGTCAGGATGATGCCTGCCCCCAGACCAGCCAGCATCTTAGAGCCGTTAGAGTGCATGATCCAATTGGAGTACGCGCCGTACTCTTTAGGGAGTTTGGCTTCCATCCATTCGGCGATGAAATCAGCCAGTACTTGCGACTTAATGGCTTGCCGTGGTTTATATGTTATGTCGAACGGGAGGATCTCAATAGTGCATTTAGCAATCCGGCCCGTGGCATCGCGGTTGTTTATTATGTCGTTGAGTGGTACTTCGGAGGCCACTGTAATTGAACACTCTTGAAAGTAGTGTCGTAGTTTCCGGGATGCCATGAAGACCGCGTATGCTATCTTTTGATAATGTGGGTACCGTGATTTGCATGGAGTGAGGACGGTGGATACGTAGTATACCGTCTTCTGAAGCGGGAACTTATGTCCGTCCGTCTCTCATTCGACGACGAGCACTGCGCTTACAACTTGGTGTGTTGCTGCTATATATAACAGCATTGGTTCACCGACATTTGGCGCGGCCAAGATTGGGTTGGTGGCCAATACGGCTTTTATTTCTTCCAATCCGGCCATGGCCACATCCGTCCACTCGAAGTGTTCAGTGCGTCGAAGAAGGCGATAAAGAGGTAGTTCCTTTTCTCCTAATCGGGAGATAAAGCGGCTTAAGGCAGCCACGCATCCAACTGTGACAAAGCTTAGATTTTAGACGGATTTGCTTCGATTCCTCTATTGTAGACGATGAAGCCCAAGAGCTTTCCGGCGGGCACACCGAAAACGCATTTTTCCGGATTGAGCTTGATGTCATATGTTCGGAGATTGTCGAACGTGAGCCTCAAGTCATCTATTAAGGATTTGACGTGTCTTGTTTTAATGACCACATCGTCTATGTATGCCTCCACTGTTTTGCCGATTTGTGTTTCCAGGCATGTCTGAATCATGCGTTGATAGGTTGCACCGGCGTTTTTGAGCCTAAAAGGCATGGTGTTAAAACAGAAGGAGCCGTATGGAGTGACGAATGCCGTTGCGGCTTGATCGGGCTCCGCCATCTTAATTTGATGGTATCCGGAGTATGCGTCGAGGAAGCACAATGAGTCGTATCCTGCGGTAGCGTCGTTAATTTGATCGATGCGGGGGAGGGGGAAGGGATCCTTGGGGCAAGCCTTGTTAAGGTCCTTGAAATCGACACATAGGCGCCAGGATTTGTCCTTCTTTGGTACCATCACCAGGTTTGCTAGCCAATCCGGATGTTTTATTTCTCTAATGAATCTGGCCTCGAGTAACTTGGCTAGATCTTCTCCCATGGCTTGTCGCTTAGGTTTAGAGAAACGCCGAAGAGTCTGTTTGACCGGCTTGAACCCCTTTAGAATGTTAAGGCTATGCTCGGCCAGCCTGCGTGGGATTCCTGGCATGTCTGAAGGATGCCAAGTGAAGACGTCCCAATTCTCGCACAAGAACTCCCGCAGTGCAGCGTCTGTTGTAGGGTTCAGCTGTGCCCCGATGGATGTTGTTTTTGTAGGGTCCGTTGGGTGGACCTGGAATTTGACTATTTCATTCGCTGGTTTAAAATAGGTGGACTTGGGTCTTTTGTCGAGCATCATGTCGTCCCTGTCCACCATGGAGCGTAGCGCAGTTAGTTCTTCGGCCGCAAGGGCTTTGGATAACGCCTCAAGGGCTAGTGCGGCGGTTTTATTTTTGGCGCGGAGTGCTATGTCCGGATCACTAGCCAGAGTGACGATTCCATTGGGCCCGGGCATTTTGAGCTTCATGTACCCGTAATGGGGTATAGCTTGGAAGATCGTGAATGCCTCCCGCCCTAAAAGGGCGTGGTATCCGCTACTGAACAGGGCCACTTGGAATATGATTTCTTCGGACCTATAACTCTCCGGCGTGCCGAATACCACATCTAGTGTGATTTTTCCCGCACATCGTGCCTCCCGACTAGGGATGATTCCTATGAAGGTCGTGCTGCTTTGCTCAATGCGGCTCTTGTCTATTTCCATTTTGCTAAGAGTTTCCTCGCAGATGAGGTTTAATCCGCTGCCATCGTCCATGAGCACTTTAGTAAGCCGGAAGCCGTCCACAATTGGACTAAGGACCAAAGCGGCCGGTGCTCGGGCTGTTTGGAATTGAGGTTCGTCACTGGCATTGAAGGTTATGGCAGTGTCGTTCCATGGATTTATTTCTGCAACGTGGCAGACTTCGGCAAGGCTGCGGAGTGTTCGCTTGCGCCTGTTATTTGAGGCGAAGGTCTCGAAGACTGTCAATACTGTATTGTTATTTTCCACGGGATGGTGCTCTATTGTATTGTTGATGAGGATATCCTCGCCGCTCTTGGCCACCTGCCGGAGTATCCAACATGCTCTAAGGCTGTGTGTTGGCATGGTATCCGCTGTACTGTGAACTTTGCATGGCCCATTGAGCCATCCCTCCAATACAGTTCTACGCCCTGTAGTGGGCTTTTGTCTCTTTGTGATTGGATCGGGTGACTTACGAGAGTACACCCTTTTAGTTCAGATGGGGGGTTTAGTGAGAGCCGGAGGGTCCCATAATTTTGTTTGGGTTTTCCAGGCGCTTTCCATCGCACAGTACTTCCGTACTATGGCCGCTAAGTCAGCAAAGTGTGCTATGTAACGGTGACTTATGGCATTGAGGATTCCCCTGTCCGTGCAATTTTTGCAATAGAATGAAATTGCGTCTTCCTCCCGACAGTCCTTGACCTTGCTCATTACAAGGAGGAATCTGGCCCAATAGTGATGTACTGTCTCTTGGGGCTCTTGTCTAATGTGAGAAAGATCACTTGAGTCTGGGTGGGTGGGTAGATTTAGGTCCGAACCCTAACCCGATCTGAGGCCCAAGGGCGGGGGAGTTTCCGAGCTTGGCAGTTCGGACTCCGAAATGTTGCCCAATAGTTCTGGCCCGCTGTCTGATTCTAGGTTCAAAGCTTGGGCCATGTCCTCCCATGGACGGGTATCCGGCTCGGAGAGCTCGGGAATCCGGACATAGTTTGTCCTCAAAATAGAGGAAGAATTGCTACACTGCTCCTCCACCACCGCTATCTGATGGGTGACTGGCGGAGAGTTAATCTCCCTTTGGTCGGGTTTAAGCCCGATCCGATCATAGTCCGTTGCGACTCCCAGGGCGGCGATGCGATCCAAGAGCTCATTCAGGGAAGAGAGCTCTATTGGATCCATCTGCTCGGTGGATCCCGAGCCGACATGGAGGCTGTTTTTGATGACCCGAGAAGTCATCGTCGGCGCGATGGCCGAACGGGCGGTCATGATGAAGCCGCCTAGTCGGAGAGTTTGGCCTACAGCCAGGGCTCCCCCGAGGTAATGTTGTCCTTGACAACAAGATGAGCCATCAAACCTTATCATGGCGGCACAGTGGAACTCTCAATGAAAGCACCAATGTCGGTGTCAAAACCAGCGGATCTCGGGTAGGGGGTCCCGAACTGTGCGTCTAAGGCGGATGGTAACAGGAGGCGGGGGACACAATGTTTACCCAGGTTCGGGCCCTCTTGATGGAGGTAATACCCTACGTCCTGCTTGATTGATCTTGATGGTATGAGTATTACAAGAGTTGATCTACCACGAGATCGTGGAGGCTAAACCCTAGAAGCTAGCCTATGAATATGATTGTTGTTGTTCTACGGACTAAACCCTCCGGTTTATATAGACACCTGAGGGAGCTAGGGTTACACAGAGTTGGTTACAAGGAAGGCGATCTACATATCCGAATTGCCAAGCTTGCCTTCCACGCAAAGGAGAGTCCCACCCGAACACGAGATGAAGTCTCAATCTTGTATATTCATAGTCCAACAGTCCGGGCGAAGGACATAGTCCGGCTGTCCGAGGAACCCCTAATCCAGGACTCCCTTAGTTCCATTGTATGATTATATATTCGCGGGTTTGAACCCTTCTAGGAATTCATGATCCAGGACCTCATCAGTGAAGCAATGAGGGTGTGCGGTGCCTCTATATCGGGTCGTATCGCGACGTAGCTCTGATGGAGTCCGTCTACGGTTTTCAGCCTGCGCATGACTAAGTTTGTCACGTCCAAACAGGTGGCCATCGTCGCGTGTCGACGCACGTCCTTGCGATCCGTATATTGATCTAGTATGTCGTGCTTTATTGTTCAGGTTTTGTCGGAGGTCATATGTATGACCGTGGGATAATTTACCTCTACCTGTGCGATGAGGCGGGGCTGGCTGGTGTTCAGCGTGAGTTGTCGTTTTGTCCCAACCACGTGGTGGTCGGTCAGCCACATTGTACGATGGAGGTATGTATTCCGGCGCCTCCTCGTCAAACTAAGGTAGCAATTTGCACTTTGGGTAGCTTTTGGTTGGGCGCTTGAGGCCGTATTCTTCGGCTGCTAGGACATCGGTCCATTTATCATTGAGCAGATCTTGGTCAGCTTGAAGCTGCTATTGCTTCTTTTTTAGGCTCCTTGCAGTGGCGATTAGTTGGCTCTTGAAGCGCTCCTGCTCAAGAGGTTCCTCAGGCACGATGAAATCATCGGTGCCGAGGCTCACCTCATCCTCGGAGAGCGGAAGATAACTTCTGTCCTCTGAGTCTTCGTGTGTGGCCTGGTTACCAGGGCTAGCCTGCCCATCTTCCCGTTCATCTTGTTCATTAGCTGTTTCAACGGGGTCTTCATTGTCTTCGGCACCTTCCGGAGTGTTATCTTCTCCTCTCCCGGTGTTGCTGTCTTTACTGCGGAGTGTCTTAGAGCGGCGTCGCTGACGCCAGTGCTTGGATTGTATTTCGGAAGGTTTATCCTCAGCTGGATCTTCCTTATCATCGCCGATGTTCTTCTGTAGTGCATCCACCATGTATACATCGTACGAGGAAGTGGCCGTCCAGCGTCCCGTGAACGGCGGGTTCCGGGCCTCTTTTTCTCTGGCATCATCGTCCATACCGTCGATGTCCTCAGAGTTGTAATCAAGTGTGTCGGTCAATTCCTCGACCATGTCTATGAAGTGGGTGGCGGGTGGGAAGCAAAATTCTCCACCATCAGCCCCTAGTTCAAACCGGATATAGTTTGGCTGTGATTCCTCTGCCAAGGACAGATTTTTTAATAACTATAGCACATCGCCCAAAGGTGAGTGCTGGAAGATATCTGCGGCGCTAAATTCAAAGATCGATAAATGATCAAGTTCGGCGTCCGCGGGCTCACGTGGTTCAGAACTTATGGCCGGAGACGAGTCTGGAGTTCCGGTGACAAAGACGTCGTGAGAGGTTAAGTCTATGTGTGGCTCCAACGCCGTCCAATCTGTGGCCTCCGTGGTGGGGTTGATCCTCCCGTCCTCGGATGGGGCAGTCTGCTCCGGCTCTAAGGCCAGAGCGATTACACGGGCGATCTACTGGATGCGGTCTGATGACAGATTTAGGTCATGATCATCGGGGTGACCGGGGGTGGCAGTCGCGGTCTCGAATCCGGCGAAGATCAAGTCTCCACGGATGTCCACAACGTAATTCAAGCTCCAAAAACTGACCTGATGGCCAGGGGCGTAGCTATCAATCTGCTCTAGGTGGCCACATGAGTTGGCCCGCAGTGCGAAGCCGCCGAACACGAAGATCTGTCCGGGGAGGAAAGTTTCTCCTTGGACAGTGTCATTATTGACGATTGAAGGGGCCATCAATCCTTTTGGCGACAGCACAGTGGAACTCTCAATGAAATCACCAATGTCGGTGCAAAACCGGCGGATCTCGGGTAGGGTGTCCCGAACTGTGCATCTAAGGTCGATGGTAACAGGAGACAAGGGACACGATGTTTACCCAGGTTCGGGCCCTCTCCATGGAGGTAATACCCTATGTCCTGCTTGATTGATATTGATGAGTATGAGTATTACAAGAGTTGATCTACCTCGAGATCGTAATGGCTAAACCCTAAAGGTCTAGCTTGTATGTCTATGATAATGAATTCTCCTCCTCTCCGAACTAAGTCCTCCGGTTTATATAAGCACCGGGAGGATCTAGGGTTACACAAGTTCGGTTACAAAGAAATGAATCTACATATCCGGTCGCCAAGCTTGCCTTCCATGCCAAGGAGAGTCCCATCCAAACACGGGTACAATCTTCAGTCTTCGTATCTTCACAGCCCATCAGTCCGGCCCATGGCTAACAGTCCGGACGCCCGAGGACCCCTTAGTCCAGGACCCCCTCAATCATCGCGAAGGTTTCATTCCGTTTGGTATTCCTTTTCTGCGAAACTCTAAAATAGGCAAAAAACAGAAATTGGCACTGGGCCTTCGGTTAATAGGTTAGTCCCAAAATAATATAAAAGAGCATATTAAAGCCTATTAAACATCCAAAACAGATAATATAATAGCATGGAACAATCAAAAATTATAGATATGTTGGAGACGTATCAAGCATCCCCAAGCTTAATTCTTGCTCATCCTCGAGTAGGTAAATGATAAAAACAGAATTTTTGATGTGGAATGCTACCTAACATAATTATCTATGTAATTTCTTTATTGTGGCATGAATTTTCAGATCCAAAAGATTCAAAATAGAAGTTTAATATTGACATAAAATAATAATACTTCAAGCATACTAATAGAGTAATCATGTCTTCTCAAAATAACATGGCCAAAGAAAGCTATCCCTACAAAATCATATAGTTTGGCTATGCTCTATCTTCATCACACAAAATATTTAAATCATGCACAACCCTGATGACAAGCCAAGAAATTGTTTCATACTTTTGATGTTCTCAAACTTTTTCAATCTTTACGCAATACATGAGCGTGAGCCATGGACATAACACTATAGGTGGAATGGAATGGTGGTTGTGGAGAAGACAAAAATGAGAAGATAGTCTCACATCAACTAGGCGTATCAATGGGCTATGGAGATGCCCATCAATAGTTATCAATGTGAGTGAGTAGGGATTGCCATGCAACGGATGCACTAGAGCTATAAGTGTATGAAAGCTAAAAAACAAACTAAGTGGGTGTTCATCCAACTCGCTTGCTCACGAAGACCTAGGGCATTTGGAGGAAGCCCATCATTGGAATATACAAGCCAAGTTCTACAACGAAAATTCCCACTAGTATATGAAAGTGACAAAATAGGAGACTCTCTATCATGAAGATCATGGTGCTACTTTGAAGCATAAGTGTGGAAAAAGGATAGTAGCATTGCCCCTCCTCTCTTTTTTCTCATTTTTTATTTGGGCCTTTTCTCTTTTTTCCTTTTTTTATTTTTTGTCCAGAGTCTCATCCTGACTTGTGGGGGAATCATAGTCTCCATCATCCTTTCCTCTCATGGGACAGTGCTCTAATAATGATGGTCATCGCACTTTTATTTACTTACAACTCAAGAATTACAACTCGATACTTAGAACAAAATATGACTCTATGTGAATGCCTCCGGCGGTGTACCGGGATGTGCAATGAATCAAGAGTGACATGTATGAAAAATTATGGATGGTGGCTTTGCCACAAATACGATGTCAACTACATGATCATGCAAAGCAATATGACAATGATGAAGCGTGTCATAATAAACGGAACGGTGGAAAGTTGCATGGCAATATATCTCGAAATGGCTATGGAAATGCCATAATAGGTAGGTATGGTGGCTGTTTTAAGGAAGGTAAATGGTGGGTTTATGGTACCGGCGAAAGTTGCGCGGTACTAGAGAGGCTAGCAACGGTGGAAGGGTGAGAGTGCGTATAATCCATGGACTCGGCATTAGTCATAAAGAACTCACATACTTATTGCAAAAATCTATTAGTTATCGAAACGAAGAACTACGCACATGATCCTAGGGGGATAGATTGGTAGGAAAAGACCATCGCTCGTCCCCGACCGCCACTCATAAGGAAGACAATCAAAAAATAAATCATGCTCCGACTTCATCACATAACGGTTCACCATACGTGCATCCTACGGGAACACAAACTTTAACACAAGTATCTCTCAAATTCACAACTACTCAACTAGCATGTCTCTAATATCACCATCTCCATACCTCAAAAGAATCATAAGGAATCAAACTTCTCATAGTATTCAATGCACTTTATATGAAAGTTTTTATTGTACCCATCCTGGATGCCCATCATATTAGGACTAATTTTATAGCCAAAGCAAATTACCATGCTGTTCTAAAAGACTGTCAAAATAATGTAAGTAAAGCATGAGAGATCAATAATTTCTATAAAATAAAACCACCACCGTGCTCTAAAAATATATAAGTGAAGCACTAGAGCAAAATTATCTAGCTCAAAAGATTTAAGTGAAGCACATAGAGTATTCTAATAAATTCAGGTTCATGCATTTCTCTCCCAAAAGGGTGTACAGCAAGGATGATTGTGGTAAACTAAAAAGCAAAGAATCAAATCATACAAGACGCTCCATGCAAAACACATATCATGTGGTGAATAAAAATATAGCCTCAAGTAAAGTTACCGATAGACGAAGACGAAAGAGGGGATGCCTTCCGGGGCATCCCCAAGCTCAGGCTTTTGGTTGTCCTTGAATTTTACCTTGGGGTTCCTTGGAAATCCCCAAGCTCAGGCTCTTGCCACTCCTTATTCCAAAATCCATCAAATCTTTACCCAAAAACTTGAAAACTTCACAACACAAAACTTCAACAGAAAAATCTCATGAGCTCCGTTAGTATAAGAAAATAAACCACCACTTTAAGGTACTGTAATGAAGTCATTATTTATTTATATTGGTGTTAAACCTACTGTATTCCAACTTCTCTATAATTCATAACCCCCGATACTAGCCATAAATGCATCAAAATAAGCAGACAACACACGAAAAACAGAATTTGTCAAAAACAGAACAGTCTGTAGAAATCTGTAGGTTTCGAATAATTTTGTAACTCCAAAAATTATGAAAAACTAGGACGACCAGGATGATTTGTACTTTGATCTACTTAAGTTGGAATTTGTATTTTATCGCTCTCTGGTAAGAATTGAAAATTATTTTCGTGAGCGCATACTTTCTGTTTTTATCAGCAAGATCAAACAACAATCACCCAAGAAGATCCTAAAGGCTTTACTTGGCACAAACACTAATTAAAACATAAAAAACACTATCATAACAGAGGCTAGATGAATTATTTATTACTAAACGGGAACAAAAAGCAAAGAACAAAAATAAAATTGGGTTGCCTTCGAACAAGTGCTATCGTTTAAGGCCCCTAGCTAGGCATAAAAACAAGAATAGATCTAGGTATTGTCATCTTTGGTATTCAATCCATAAGTGGCTCTCATAATAGATTAATAAGGCAATTTAATTTTCTTCCTAGGAAAAATTTCCATGCCATTCCTTAACAGAAATTGGAATCTAATATTTCCTTCTTTCATGTCAATAATTGCACCAATCGTTCTAAGAAAAGGTCTACCAAGAATAATAGGACATGTAGGATTGCAATCGATATCAATAACAATGAAATCTACAGGCACATCATTCCTATTTGCAACAATAAGAACATCATTAATCCTTCCCATAGGTTTCTTAATGGTGGAATCCGCAAGATGCAAATGTAAGGAGCAATCATCAAATTCCCGAAAACCTAGCACATCACACAAAGTTTTTGGAATCGTTGAAACACTAGCAACCAAATCACATAAAGCATATCATTCATAATATTTAATCTTAATTTTAATAGTAGGTTCCCACTCATCATAAAGTTTTCTAGGGATAGAAACTTCTAGTTCAAGCTTTTCTTCATAGGATTGCATTAAAGCATCAACGATATGTTTAGTAAAAGTTTTATTTTGATTATAAGCATGAGGAAAATTTAACACGGATTGTAACAAGGAAATACAATCTATCAAAGAGCAATTATGATAATTAAATTCCTTGAAATCCAAAATAGTGAGTTCATTGCTATGTAAAGTTTTGACCTCTTCAATCCCACTTTTATTAATTTTTGCATCAAGATCTAAAAACTCCGAATAATTGGCACGCCTTTTAACTAAAGTTGACTCATCTCCAGTCCCATCTTTATCAAGATTCATATTGGAAAACAAATATTTAATAGTAGTCACATCAATCACTTTTAGATCTTCATCATCACTATCATGAAAATCTTCTGGTTTAGCGGCCATCTTATTAACTATGGTGGCTTGCTTATCCGGAATTTGGCCCACTAAAATTTCAAGATGAGGAAACTGATATTTCAAACCATAAAATTCTTTAGACATATCATCGACCTCTTTATTCATGTATTCCATAACATCTTTTGTTCTTTAAACTCGTTTCTGAAGAAATTATTATGCTCAAATTGCAAAGACATGAAGCTTCTAATGTTGTTTTCAATTTCTTCCAACCTTCTAAGGTGAGGATCAAAGCCTTTTGGCAGAGCCACCAAAGCAAACCGGCACAACAAAAGCAAGTGAAAAGAGACGAATAGAAAAGGGGCGAAGAAAAGGCAAATGTTTTCGAAAATCATTTTAGAAGTGGGGGAGAGGAAAACGAGAGGCGAATGGCAAAGAATGTAATGCGAGGGAGAAGAGTTTATGATGGGTACTTGGTATGTCTTGACTTGGCGTAGATCTCCCCGGCAACGGCACCAGAAATCCTTCTTGCTACCTCTTGAGCATGCGTTGGTTTTCCCTTGAAGAGGAAAGGGTGATGCGGCAAAGTAGCGTAAGTATTTCCCTCAGTTTTTGAGAACCAAGGTATCAATCCAGTAGGAGACAATGCACAAGTCACCTAGTACCTGCACAAATAATCAAGAACCTTGCAACCAACGTGATAAAGGGGTTGTCAATCCCTTCACAGTCACTCGCAAAAGTGAGATCTGATAAAGATAGTAAAGTAAATATTTTTTGTATTTTTGTTGTATAGATTGGAAAGTAAAGATTGAAAAATAGTAAATGAGATGCGATGTAAATAAAAGAGATGCAATATAATAACAATGAGACCCGGGGGCCACAGGTTTCACTAGTGGCTTCTCTGAAGATAGCTTGTATTACGGTGGGTGAACAAATTACTGCCGAGCAATTGATAGAAAAGCACATAGTTATGAGAATATCTAGGCAATGATCATGAATATAGGCATCACGTCCGTGTCAAGTAGATCGAAATGATTCTGCATCTACTACTATTACTCCACACATCGACCGCTATCCAGCATGCATCTAGAGTATTAAGTTCATAAGAACAGAGTAATGCTTTAAGCAAGATGACATGATGTAGAGGGATAAACTCAAGCAATATGATATAAACCTCATATTTTTATCCTCGATGGCAACAATACAATATGTGCCTTGCTTCCCCTACTGTCACTGGGAAAGGACACCGCAAGATTGAACCCAAAGCTAAGCACTTCTCCCATTGCAAGAAAGATCAATCTAGTAGGCCAAACTAAATCGATAATTCACAGAGGCTTGCAAAGATATCAAATCGTGCATATAAGAATTCAGAGAAGAACCAAATAATATTCATATATAATCTTGTTCATAAACCCACAATTCATCGGATCTCGGCAAACACACCGCAAAAGAGTATTACATCGAATAGATCTCCAAGAACATCGATGAGAACTTTGTATTGAGAATCAAAGAGAGAGAAGAAGCCATCTAGCTAATAACTATGGACCCGAAGGTCTGTGGTAAACTACTCACACTTCATCGGAGAGGCTATGGTGTGGATGTAGAAGCCCTCCGTGATCAATCCCCCCTCTGGCAGACCGCCGGAAAAGGCCCGAAGATGGGATCCCACGGGTACAGAAGGTTGCGGCGATGGAAAAGTGGTTTCGTGGCTCTCTATGATCGATCTAGGGTATAAGAGTATATATAGGCGGAAGAAGTATGTCTGTGGAGCTTGGAGGGGCCCACAAGAGTGGGGGCGCGCCTACCCCACTGGGCGCGCCCTCCTGCCTCGTGGCCTCCTCGTGGCGTTCCAGACTTCAACTCCAAGTCTTCTCGTTTGCTTTCGGTCCAAGAAAGATCATCGCGAAGGTTTCATTCCGTTTGGACCCTGTTTGGTATTCCTTTTCTGCAAAACTCTAAAAATAGGCAAAAAAACAGAAACTGGCATTGGGCCTCCGGTTAATAGGTTAGTCCCAAAAATAATATAAAAGAGCATATTAAAGCCCATTAAACGTCCAAAATAGATAATATAATAGCATGGAACAATCAAAAATTATAGATACACTGGAAACGTATCAGGCGTCGGGGTGAGCGACCGGCCTGTTGGCGACGAGGCCAGAGACACACCGACCGGCGTGGATGAGCGTGAGGCCTAACCCGACATGGTCGATGTAGACTGATCCGACGAGGGGACGCGGGAGGCTAAGCACGAGGTAGCCAAGGCCAGGGCCAAGGCGTCCAAGGCTGCCAAGGATGTGCCCAAGGCCTCTGAAGCCGTGCCCAAGGCGGCTGAAGTCGAAGCGCTACCATGGTAGAAAACTAGAGATGGCAGAGCAAATCCTACCGTGGCAGCCATAACAACAAGCGAAGTGGCTGCCGTGGCAACCGAAGTAGACGCTTAATCGGCTGCCATGGTAGCCGTTTTCAAAGTTAGCGCCAAAGAGCCGCAAGCAGTCATGGGCGCCCCTACGAGATTGCAGCAGCATCGGTGAAGACCTGCCAAGGAGAGGCAGTGATGACGATGTTAGTGCATCAGTTGGTGGTACCCGCTGAAACGATAACACTTTCTCGTCAAAGCAGATGTGTCTCAAGGTGATCACATGATGAGAGACAGGATCGTAGCACCGGTAGCCCTTGGTGTTGGAGGGGTAACCAATAAAGATGCATGCGAGGGAACCCAAGCGATCTTATGTGGGAAGTGGATGCGATGCTAGGATAACAGAGACATCCAAAAACTCGAAGTCCATCATCAGATGGAGGAATGCCCTAAAGCAAGTGGTGCGGTGCATAATTCTAGTGAGCGCGACAGGGCTGGATGTTGATCAAAAGAGACATCATGGCAAGGACATCTGGCCAAAAACAGGGAGGTACATTGGCATGAAACAACATCGTACAAATGCAATTGTTTAGAGTGCGAAGTAGACATTCAACACGCTTGTTTTGCTACAAAGTGTAGGGACATATTAGAAGAAATATAGTAGCACGTGTGTAAAATAAGATTATTGAACTCTTTTCCATTGTCAGTTTGAAACTCAAGAATGAGGTGGGCAAAGTGCGTAGTGACATATGAGTAAAAACCTGTAAGTGTAAAGAGAACATCAGATTTTTTTTCCATAGAGGAGAAGTCCACATATAGCGAGAGAAGCCATCTAAAATGACAAGATAATAAAGATAGCCTGAGTTACTTGCAATAAGAGAGGTCCAAACATCGCTATGAATTAACTGAAATGGATATGAAGCGATGGTGGAGGATTCGCTAAAAGGGAAGACAAACGTGTTTGCCGACACAACAAACATGACAAGTGTGGTCGTTGACTTTATTACAAGTGAAAGGAAACTCCTAAGAATATGATGAAGTGTAGCAGGATTGGGGTGACGCATGAGTGTGCAGTGTGCCAAAGGTCCACACCGGCAGTGAGAGCGAGTAGTGCGGTGGCAGTGTTGGTAGAGGATGCCGGGTGAACCGGATAGATCTCGTTGGGGTTGTCACATTGGTGAAGAACCATTCGGGTATGGGCGTCCTTCATAGAAAAACCACACTCGTCAAATTCAATGGTAACAGGATTTTCACAAGTAAGATAGCGAACGGGAACAAGGTTCTTGATGACTTCAGGGGATACAAGTATGTTGGACATAGTGAGTGGAGTAGAATAAGATGGAAAAGATGCATGTCCAATATGTGTAATCGGAAGAGATAAACCATCACCAACAGTGATGCGGGTAGAGATGTTAGTGGGAAAAGAAGTGACGAGGTTACCAAGATGGGTAGACATATATACGGGCTCTCACTCCGGTGTCCATGTACTAGTCACCTCTGCTGGTGTAGTTGTTCGGTGTAGGGGCGGTGTGAAGTGCAGCTAGGAGAGCTGGCTCCCAGGGCTCAGGGGCAGCGACGACGGTGCTGAATTAAAGGAGTACGCCTCGGCCTGCTGTTAGGGAGGATGCAGGAGCACTGGGTACGCCCCGTACGGCTGCGGGGCAGCATGGTAGGCGTGATGAGCGGCTGGACATGGACCGAGGATGTCGGCGACCGGTGCGCGGGGCACCTGCATGGAGTATGCATGGACGACACCCATCCATGGGTTGTCCCCGAACGTCCACGATGACGTGGGTAGGGCCTAGGTGGCCCGGGCGCCCCCCCGGCATTGGTGGCCTGCTGCTGCCCCTTGCAGCCTCCTTTCCCATAGCGGTCGTTGTTGGTTCTATATCTGGCATATCTCGTAGTAGGGGCCCTAAGCTAGGCGTCGTGGAGCAATGATAACATGGACATGGGATTTTACCCAGGTTCGGGCCCTCTTAATGGAGGTAAAAAAAACCACGTCATGCTTTTGATTGTATTCATATGGGAGATAGTACATAGTACATGTGTCTACCATGAGATTGTTCTAATGAATATTAGATGTTCTATTGACTAGCCTGGCCTTGGTTTATATAACACACCAGAGGCCTAGGATTTTAGGAGAGTCATCGGCTTGTGCGCCAAGTCTTGTGGAAACCTCCTTGTATGCGGCATGGACTGCCCGAAGTGGCCCATGAGTGAACCGCCATGGGGGTCCTCGGCCCGATCCACATGATCGAGAGACGACGTGGTGAGTACCCCCTAGTCCAGGAGACTGTCAGTAGCCCCCTGAACCGGTCTTCAAGTTGGGGACGCTTCTCGATTCTTCCAAACTGTTATTCATCTTCGGGCGTCGGTCTTGAAAACTGGTTCAACAAATCTTCTCATCTTCGATCTTGAGGATCGCCAAAGTGAATACGAAGAGTTTACACGTCGGGTATCCGAGGAGCCCCTTTAAGTTTTCAGCCTTTATCAATGCCTTGTTATTTTTTACGCCACACCTCGGGTTTGAAGTTGTTCCCGTGCGGCGGTGTCCTCTTGCGTCCGAGCTCCAAGGACGGACTGCATCCAAGGTATCCTTTGCAGTCGAACACCAATGTTGGACCGCTTCCGAGCTCCAATGCCGGGATGTATCCGAGCTCCAACACCGGACTATATCCGAAGTGTCATAGATTACCTCGTGTTTAAAAAGGTTTGAAGGAGGTTACCCGAGCTTAACGCTGAAAAAGTTCTCTATGGAGCAAGCCGCTCGCAGCTGAGTTTTATGCCGGACTGCTTCCAAGGTGATGTACCACATCGGGCTTGGGCTGATTGTTTGTGGATTTATTTCCGATTGATGCAATTTATTTACTGATGAGATATATGGCTAGTAGCCCTCAAGGTGTGTCTCGGCCTAAAATTTGAGATGCACATTAGAGGAGATGGTGATCGGCAGATGGGCCCTTGAGAGAGGGTTTTGAGAAGTCGCCGTAATATATTAGCTTGATGCCGGATAAGTCCCAGGTGGTACCTATTGTTGTCCGAAGACGCATTTACCCAGAGTTCGGTCAAGCCGAACACTGTGCACTTTGAATTTTCTGTATTGAATAGGCAATGCAGTAGCCCCCGAGACACTGGTCTGGTGGCAACACTAGATCAGGGGATCAATGTGCCCCTTTAATATTAGTAAATGATAAGCCCGAAGCCCAGTAGCCCCCGAGCCTTAATGTGGGCACGGGTGGCCGAATTAAGGATCAATATCTGGAGTAAAGTCACAATTTATGTGTAATGATTCTACGTATCCAAGTACTGTACATCATTAATGCTCGGATCCACACTATACAAAACCTTGTTAACCGACCGTCGGCTTCAACCTCCTCGGCCAGTAGCCGGGGAGTGTTTGTCCCACTTTATAAAGCCTTTATGAGGGCAAAGATTTACGACAAACAAGGCAATCCGGCAATACGGCTTTATAAACAAAGGTATGCGGAGTGAATGTTATATATATTACTATTTAATGTAAGAAACATCTTCCAAAGAAAATAGTTCCGCTATCGGTTCCTTTCTTTGGGTTGTCATGCTGACCATGATCATGAAACCTCACCTCCGATCAATGCGGGAGAAAAATATTGAGGATTTAGTTTGGGGAAAGTTCCCGAACTATGTGGTCTTTAGCAAACCTAAATTTTCACTTCCATCATTACCGACCAATTATATCCTTTAAGATCGCTAGCTTTCAGCTTCACCCAGTGTGAGGTACTAACTCGGATGACCCGGTATTAACAATCCCAAAGGTGCTCCCTTTACCGCCTAGCCGAACAATCAGGAACGTAGGGGTAAGGACAGGAGCCAGGCAACTGCTACCTCTTGAGCACTGCGTTGGTTTTCCCTTAAAGAGGAAAGGGTGATGCAGCAAAGTAGCATAAGTATTTCCCTCCGTTTTTGAGAACCAAGGTATCAATGCAGTAGGAGACTACACGCAAGTCGCCTCGCACCTACACAAAAAATAAGAACCTTGCAACCAACGCGATAAAGGGGTTGTCAATCCCTTCACGACCACTTGCAAAAGTGAGATCTGATAGAGATAATAAGATAAATATTTTTGGTATTTTTATGATATAGATTGAAAGTAAAGATTGCAAAGTAAAATAGACTGGAAATTTATATGATGGAAAATAGACCCGGGGCCATAGGTTTCACTAGTGGCTTCTCACAAAATAGCATAAGTATTACGGTGGGTGAACAAATTACTGTCGAGCAATTGATAGAAAAGTGCATAATTATGAGAATATCTCGGCATGACCATGTATATAGGCATCACTTTCGCGACAAGTAGAACGAAACGATTCTGCATCTACTACTATTACTCCACACATTGACCACTATCCAGCATGCATCTAGAGTATTAAGTTCATAAGAACAGAGTACCGCATTAGGCAAGATGACATGATGTAGAGGGATAAATTCAAGCAATATGATATAAACCCCATCTTTTTATCCTCGATGGCAACAATACAATACGTGCCTTGCTGCCCCTGCTGTCACTGGGAAAGGACACTGCAAGATTGAACCCAAAGCTAAGCACTTCTCCCATTGCAAGAAAGATCAATCTAGTAGGCCAAACCAAACTGATAATTCGAAGAGACTTGCAAAGATAACAAATCATGCATAAAAGAATTCAGAGAAGAACCAAATATTGTTCATAGATAATCTTGATCATAAACCCAAAATTCATCAGATCCCGACAAACACACCGCAAAAAGAATTACATCAAATAGATCTCCGAGAAGATCAAGGAGAACTTTGTATTGAGATCCAAAGAGAGAGAAGAAGCCATCTAGCTAATAACTATATATGGACCCGAAGGTCTATGGTAAACTACTCACACATCATCGAAGAGGCTACGGTGTTGATGTAGAAGCCCTCTGTGATCGATTCCCCCTTCGACGGAGCTCCGGAAAAGGCCCCAAGATGGGATCTCTTGGGTACAGAAGGTTGCGGCAGTGGAAATAGGGTTTCATGGTGCTCTTGGATGTTTTCGGGGTATATGAGTATATATAGGCGAAAGAAGTCGTTCAGGGAAGCCACGAGGGGGCCACGAGGGTGGGGGCGCGCCTGCCCCCTGGGCGCGCCTCCCTGCCTCGTGGCCTCCTCGATGCTTCCTTGACGTCCACTCCAAGTCTCCTGGATTGCGTTTGTTCCAAAAATCACTCTCCCAAAGGTTTCATTCCGGTTGGATTCCGTTTGATATTTCTTTTCTACGAAACACTGAAATAGGCAAGAAAATAGCAATTTGCACAAGGCCTTTGGTTAGTAGGTTAGTCCCAAAAATAATATAAAAGTGTATAATAAAGCCCATTAAACATCCAAAAAGATAATATAATAGCATGTAACAATAAAAAATAATAGATACGTTGCAGACGTATCAGCAACCCAGCTTGGCCAAAATCTTAAGTCAAATTGATGCGTATTTATGGCTTTATAACGATGATTATAGAAGGCAGCCCTCGTATATTAAATACAAACACCGATGATATGTTTATTTTGACTCCATTGCGACTTTTTATCAGTTGAAAGTGGCCCATCGTCGGCTTCCACCTGAAGGAAATATGCCCTAGAGGCAATAATAAAGTTGTTATTTATATTTCCTTGTATCATGATAAATGTTTATTATTCATGCTAGAATTGTATTAACCGGAAACTTAGTACACGTGTGAATACATAGACAAACAGAGTGTCCCTAGTATGCCTCTACTAGACTAGCTCGTTAATCAAAGATGGTTAAGTTTCCTAGCCATAGACATGTGTTGTCATTTGATGAACGGGGCCACATCATTAGAGAATGATGTGATGGACTAGACCCATCCGTTATCTTAGCACAATGATCGTTTAGTTTATTGCTATTGCTTTCTCCATACACTACTAGGGAAAACCTTATACACAAAAATTTAGCAGTAGCGCGTGTCAAAAATGGGCGCTAGTGCTAAATAGCAGTAGCGTTTGTGCAGAAACCGCGCTACAGATACAACAGTAGCAATAGCGCGTGCACATGAAAAAACGCTACCACTAATATTCCCATTGCTAAAAAGGTAGGCTACGCATAGCAGTAGCGGTCTTGGGAGAAGCGCGCTACCGCTAGGACATAAGTAGCAACGCGTTTCGCGCGAAGAGCGCTACTGCTAATGGAAATAAAATAAAATAAAAAACAAATGGAAAAGTAAATGAAAAAGAAAGAAATAGAAAAAGGAAAAAGGAAAAATAAAATATAGAGGAAAATAAATGAAAAAGCCAAAAAAAGAGAAAGGCGTAGCAGTAGCGTCTGTTCGTAGGAGGCGCTATAGCTAACGTAGTTGCAGTGCATTTCCTAGACCCCCGCTGTAGAAATAGAAAAGGAAATAAGAAATATGAAGGAAATTACATAGCTATAGCAGTAGCGCGTTTCGTGAAAATCGCTATAGCTAACTTAGCTATAGCTCGTTTCGCGAGAAGCGCTACCGCTAAGTTTGACTTAACCAAAAAACCGCCCCCCGGACACCACTTATCCCCCAAATCCCTCGCCCACCCCGCCACCGTCTGCCCAATTCACCGTCGCCCCACTTCGCCGCCGTCTCTTGCCAACGTCGACGCCCCCAGAGGCACCAGAACTGCGGACCGTCGATGCCACCGGAGTTGCCCCCAACGCCATCGGAGCCGCGCGACCTCATCAACGCCACCGGAGCCGCAGTCGACGCCACCGGATCCTCCCTCGCCACAACTGCCTCCCTCGCCGTCACCAGAGACGCCCCTGCCTCCCTCGCCACCACTGCCTCCCGCGCCACCATAGGAGCCATCCTCTGTAAGCCCCCACCCTCCTCTCTCTCTCTCTCTAAATTAGTTAGGTTAATTTAGTTAGGAAAAGAATTTAGTTAGGTTAATTTAGTTAGGAAAAGAATTTAGATAGGGCTTTGACAGAGATGCTCCTGCCTCCCTCGCCGTAGGAAAAAATTGTATATGCTTAACTAGGGCTTTGACAGAGACGCCCTGCCTTCCTCGCCACATCTGCCTCCATCTATATTTTTCGTTTTTGAATTGAGTTTCAGAGAGCATGAGATTTGTGTAGATTTTCTTGAAGTGTCAAACACTAGGAGATACAAATTTGAAGTGGTCATGATATATGAAAAATCCTCAATTGTGTTTGCTCATTGATCATAATCGACATTGAAGTGGTTCGATTGTGCCCAAGTGGCCTTTTGTTGTTTCCAAGGAAGGAAGACGAGTGGCCTATGTTTTGCCGGAATGTTGATTCATTTCCGTTCCGGCAAAATTCAGGTCCTCGATTTGTCCACTTTTTAGCAAAGGTCATGCCGAAATTTTCTGTGAATTTTGGCATGACTTGTGCTACAAACTAGGACATATCAAGTGCCCGGGATTTGCCGCCCCGGGAAGGAGTCAACGTTCCTGCAAAACAATAGGCCTTTTTTATGTCATTATTCATTTTATTAGGTCTAGAATTAATTGACTAGATTTAATCGTAGGAAACATGGCTAGCAACGATGAAGGTCAGAGTTCTGGTGATTGCGACGACATTTACCGGGCGGCAGACGAATTTTTGAGCCTTGCCGATGAGACTGAGATCGGCGCTGAGACTGAGACCAGTGCTGAGATTGGGACCGGCGCTGAGACTCAGACTGGCATTGAGACCGGCGCTGAGACTAAGACCGGCGCTGCCTCGGGGAGCGGAGCCGGTGTAGAACCGAAAGCAAATTGGCAACGGCCTCCTAACACACTCAGTACTACTAGACTGGTGGTCACGAAGGTGGACGGCGGCAATTTTGAGCCAAAGGCGCCCGAGGAAGCGTGTCGATGCTACAGTAATCAAATAGGCTGCATCGTACGGACAACCGTCACCATCAACGATGAGAAACTACAAAAGATAGAAAATATGAGGAGCTCCCTCCTAAAGAAGTTTCACCAGATATTCTTGTTCCCGGGCCGGAATGAGAAGGATTATGAAGATCCAGATGAGGACCCGGCAATGAAGAAGATAAACACACGCCATGACCAAGTTTAGCGACGCGTTGTCCGCTTGGAAAAATCGAGTGAAAGCAAAGATCATCGACAAGAAGGAACCCTACTCCGAGATTGTAAAGGATAATCCGACAATCATGGAAGAGTAGTTTCAAATATTCAAGGAGGCTTGCGAGGCCGAAGATGCCAAAAAAAGTCTAAGTACATGAAGGGGCTTCAAGAGAGGAACATTGGGAGCCACCACCTCGGAAGCCGTGGTTACGGCGGAAAGAGGTCCAAATGGGCCAAGGAGGACGCGAAAGCCGCGAGTCTGGGCATCCCAGACCCCTTGGCAGATTTCACCGTCCCGCAGGAGCGTGACGTCCTCAGGGCCCGACACCGTTGGGACCCAGTGAAGAAGGTTTACGAGACAAAACCGGTCATTACAAAGTTCATGAGACTGCTGGTAATTTTAGTTTCTGATCAATTCGACTGCACACGTTAGTCATATTTGTAAATGATCCTTGTGCCTTTTGCAGAGAGAGCAGCACCGGATTGCAGCCGAAAGTGACTCGCCGTCTGAGGCATTGGCGAGGCCCAAGTGGGACACTCCATTCAACCGGGCGTTGAACATATTGAAACGACAACCGGTGGATACTCGACCGTCATATGGACGCGTGCACGGTGTCGGAGACGGCGCCATGTGGAAGAAGTACTACCGTGAGACCACGGAGGAGAGAAAGGAAAGACGGAGGTTAACTGAAGAAAACATCGACAAGAAGGTTGAGATTGCGGTTGAGAAGAAATCATCTCAGACGGTCGCAACAACGGTAGCTGCCGCAAAACATGTGGTTGCAGATTTGCCTACTTCCTTGGTGACGGGCGTTTTCACTTGGACAAGGCAAAATCCAGAAAAAATGCAGAGGACTTTCCCCTTGCTGACTTCTTGGGGAGCAGCTCGACTAGCGTTGCACCAGCACCTGCTCCCACACCGGCTCCCGCACCGGACGTGCTTGGTGGTGCTTCGTCTTTGGCTGAGCTCGACGCCCTCACGGTATCTGTCACACCGACCCCCTTCAATATAAATGTATAATCTCCCGTTTTCGTTGCCTTTCGGATGTCTCACATCGCAGACTTTTCTTGGCAGGCCGACGAAACCCCGTGCACCATATTGTACACCATCGATGACCAGAAGGTGGGCGTGGGGAAGGCAACGATAATGGAGCCGAAGGAACCATTGTTCCACAGCCGGCCGATCCCACCGAACGTCTTCAAGGTTTCCGTGGCCAGTGTCAAACCGGGCCACGAGAATTTGCCTCCTCCAATACTAGTGGGGGATGACGACGAGACACCACGGTAGCTTGGTGATTGTTGCAATGGATGGGTCCTGGTGTGGCCAAAGAGTCTGCTTCGTCTGGAGGCGGCCGGGAGCACACCCACGAGCACGCAGCCTCAGCAAGGTATGAACATCAACACCCCACCTACCCAATTAGCGTCAGGTGTTGGGTTGGGTGATAGCGGACGGGGTAAGGAGGAGGCTCCATTAGTCGCTGATGACGTCGCCATGGATGAGGATGAGGACGACGATGGCGCTGAACAATATGTCTATACTGGCGCCTCCTGAGGGTTTGAGCGTCATGAGTCAGTGCCTGAATTGCCGTCTCAACGTATTATGGATGACCTTCCGGTAGTAAAGAGGTCTAGGAAGAGAGCGAGGAAAGGCAAAAAAGCTGATTCTATGATCCAGCCACCTCAGCAGCCTCGGCTTCGGGACCATATATATATCCCCGATGCGGATAAATGGCATATCCCCGGACAACTAATCCTACCTGCAACAGCGCTACGGATCAGATTCGGCGATCTAAGGAGAATTCATGACGATGTGCTGCGGGTAGAGAAAGGCCTCATTGCCTCGAAAGATCCAGGATACCCACTCTACGTGGTTAACGTTCCGCGGCAAATGCCATACGTCGACAGCTTTCCCACGGATAAGTTCTTCCTCTGACTCGATTACATATTCGACATGTTTCACGTGAAGAAGCTGGATTTTACATTTGTCCGCCTTTATGCCTTGCACATGAACTACATCATCGGGGTTGAGCAGATATCTCATATCCGTGTCGCTGACCCGTACTACATGCACGAGGGCTTCTTGGGAGTCTGCGCAAAGCACCGTGAATACGCGAGGGATTACATCGTCAGTTTCATGCTCGCCAATAAGGACAAGGAGGCGATTCTCGTGCCTTATCATCCCGTGTAAGTCATCCGCGCTGCTATCCTTCCTTCGATTTCAATCATTCATTTGCACGGTGGAGGCTAATTAATTTGAGGTGTACTTATTTTGCGTAGCGGCAGGCGCGCCGTCCTCATCATCCTTTAGCCCCGATTCTCCCACGCTCTTTACTTGGACTCGTCGAAGAACATTCACAAAAAAGGATTACACCCACATCAAGGATGTTCTCAACAGTGCTATGTTTTACTACCAAGCAAGGGGTGGAGAGGTCAGGGACAAGAAGAGAAGGGGCGGCAGGGTCGCCTGTCGGCCATAAGACTGACTTCTGCCGCATCCACTAACCGAATGATTCTCTTAATGATGGAGTCTATGTCCTACACCACATGCTAGAGTACAGACGGGATCACCAGAACCTTCGCATGTCACCTAGATCCGGTGATGCCCATATTCTGCAATGGGCAAAGGACATAGGAGATATCAAGGATCGTCGACTTCGAGCTGAGTTCTATAACATCCAGCGCAAACTTGCCCAAATCATCATGAAGGAGGTCGTCGGAAAAACAGGGATGTTCTACGGAGAAGGACAAATGTCGTGGGAAGACATCCGAACATGGATAGCCTCTCAGCGTCTCGACATGAAGCCTTTCACTAAGCTCGAGGACTATCTCCCTGACTTGGATGGATGGAACGACATGTTGGAGTGATTGTCGATATATGACAATGTGTCCGTTTAGTCCATACTTTCTGTATGACAAAACTTTGAGTTATGCACGGTGAAACTTTATTTGTGATGTAATTAAACCGTCCTCCTCCTCGACTAGCGAAAATCACTCTAGTTAGGGCATTTTGGGGTACGATGAACTTTGTTATTTATGCTTATGATATGTTGTTTCTATTTTTGCCAAGTCTGTCTCTTTCCGTTGCTCAACTATATATGTTGCATATCATCGACTCATGTGACGATGCAGGTGCATAGATCATAGATGGCGAAGAAGTGCTACACAGGAGTATATATATGACAAGTGGCCAGAGTGTCAGGCCTAGGTGTACCAGTTTCCGGTTTCCGAGCGACAGGCAATAGTTAGTTTAGGTTCACGCTAATGCGAGAGAGGGATACGAACTCATGTACTCAAAGTGATAGCTCTTCTCGCGTATATCATTGTTTAGATGGATGACGATGTATTTGCAAGTAATCGAGACTTGTATCGCTATTTTCGAGATGATGACGAGAGACCACTTTGTGTTGGATGATGATTATGATGATGACATGATTTGATGAGACTAATTGTATGTATATGCTATGATTACATTTTTATGTGTATGATATGCTAAAGATTATTGTATAAAGCCTATTCAATACAAAACAAATATGCAGGGAAAAAAACTAATAAAACTAGTAGTAGCGAGGGGGGATTTAGCAGTAGCGCCGCCTTACCAGTAGTGCTTCCCAGTAAACAGCGTTGCAGATAATATCAGCAGCGCCCTTTTCTAAAGAGCACTAAAGCTATTCATGTATAGCAGTAGCATGGGACAACAGGCACTACTGCTATACGTTAGCTGTAGCGCCGGTCCCCGCGCTACTGAGAGGCCCAAAACCCGCACTGCTGCTAGGCTTTTCCCTAGTAGTGATAACTTATACATGTTCCTATGACTATGAGATTATGCAACTCCCGAATACCGGAGGAACACTTAGTGTGCTATCAAACATCACAACGTAACTAGGTGATTATAAAGATGCTCTACATGTGTCTCTGATGGTGTTTGTTGAGTTGGCATTGATCGAGGTTAGGATTTGTCACTCCGATTGTTGGAGAGGTATCTTTGGGCCCTCTCGGTAATGCACATCACTATGATCCTTGCAAGCAATGTGACTAATGAGTTAGTTATGGGATGATGCATTACAAAACGAGTAAAGAGACTTGCCGGTGACAAGATTGAACTAGGTATGATTATACCGATGATCGAATCTCGTGCAAGTAACATACTGATGACAAAGGGAACAACGTATGTTGTTATGCGGTTTGACCAATAAAGATCTTCGTAGAGTATGTAGGAACTAATATGAGCATCCAGGTTCCGATATTGGTAATTGACCGGAGATGATTTCTCGGTCATGTCTACATAGTTCTCGAACCCGTAGGGTCCGCACACTTAACATTCGATGATGATATGTATTGTCAGTTATGTGATTTTATGTACCGAAGGTTGTTTGGAGTCCCGTATGTGATCACGGACATGATGAGGAGTCTCAAAATGGTCGAGACATAAAGATTGATATATTGGAAGGTTATGTTTGGACACCGGAAAGGTTTCAGATAGGTTTGGGCGTTTTCCAGAGTACCAGGGGGTTACCGGAACTCCCCGGGGGGTTAATGGGCCTTCATGGGCTTTAGTGGAAGAGAGGAGGAGGTGGCCAAGTGGAGGGGCGCGCCCCCAATCCCAATCCGAATTGGTAAGGGGCCGGCCCCCCTTTCCTTCTCTCCCTCTTCCCTTTCCTTTCCCTCCTAGTTGGACTAGGAAAGGGAGGAACCTACTCCTAGTAGGAGTAAGATTCCCCCCTTGGGGCGCACCGCATGAGGCCGGTCGGCTTCCTCCTCCACTCCTTTATATACGGGGGAGGGGAGCACCCCATAGACACACAAGTTGATTTCTTAGCCGTGTGCAGTGCCCCCCTCCATAGATTTCCACCTTGGTCATATTGTCGCAGTGCTTAGGTGAAGCCCTGCGTTGGTAACTTCATAATCACCGTCAACACGTCGTCGTGCTGACAAAACTCTCCCTCAGAATCAGCTGGATCTAGGGTTCAAGGGACGTCACCGAGCTGAACGTTTGCAGATCGCAGAGGTGCCATGCGTTCGGTACTTGATCGGTTGGATCGCGAAGACGTTCGACTACATCAACCACGTTACTCAATGCTTCCGCTTTCGGTCTATGAGGGTACGTAGACACACTCTCCCCTCTCATTGCTATGCATCTCCTAGATAGATCTTGCGTGATCATAGGAATTTTTTTGAAATACAGCGTTCCCCAACAGTGGCATCAGAGCCTAATTTATGCGTAGATGTTATATGCACGAGTAGAACATAAAAGGAGTTGTGGGCGTGGGTATATACATATTGCTTGCCGTCACTAATTGTTTCTTGATTTGGCGGTATTGTTGGATGAAGCGGCCCGGACCGACATTACATGACCGCGTTCATGAGACTGGTTCTACGACGTGCTTTGCACACAGGTGGCTGGCGGGTGTTTGTTTATCCAACTTTAGTTGAATTGGATTCAATGAACAGGGTTCTTTCTGAAGATCAAAAATCAATCACTATACCACATTATGGTTTTGATGCGTATGTAAGAACGGTTCTTGCTAAAGCCCGTAGCAGCCACGTAAAACTTGTAACAACAAAGTAGAGGACGTCTAACTTGTTTGTGCAGGGCATATTGTGATGTGATATGGTCAAGACGTGATTATATAAATTGTTGTATTAGATGATCATGTTTTGTAACACAGTTATCGACAACTGGCAGGAGCCATATTGTTGTCGCTTTATTGTATGAATGGCAATCACAATGTAATTGCTTTACTTTATCACTAAGCGGCAGCGATAGTCGTGGAAGCAATAGTTGGCGAGAAGCAACGATGCTACGATGGAGATCAAGGTGTCAAGCCGGTGACAATGGTGATCATGACAGTGCTTTGGAGATGGAGATCAAAGGCACAAGATGATGATGGCCATATCATATCACTTATATTGATTGCATGTGATGTTTATCCTTTATGCATCTTATTTTGCTTAGTACGGCGGTAGCATTATAAGACGATCTCTCACTAAATTTCAAGGTATAAGTGTTCTCAACGAGTATGCACCATTGCTACAGTTCGTCGTGCCAAGACACCACATGATGATCGGGTGTGATAAGCTCTACGTTCACATACAATAGGTGCAAGCCAGTTTTGCACAAGCAGAATACTCGGGTTAAACTTGACGAGTCTAGCATATGCAGATATGGCCTCGGAATACTGAGACCGAAAGGTCGAGCGTGAATCATATAGTAGATATGATCAACATAGTGATGTTCACCATGGAAAACTACTCCATCTCATGTGATGATCGGATATGGTTTAGTTGATGTGGATCACGTGATCATTTAGATGACTATAGGGATGTCAATCTAAGTGGGAGTTCTTAAGTAATATGATTAATTGAACTTTAATTTATCATGAACTTAGTACCTGATAGTATTTTGCATGTCTATGTTGTTGTAGATAAATGGCCCGTGCTGTTGTTATGTTGAATTTTAATGCGTTCCTAGAGAAAGCTAAGTTGAAATACGATGGTAGCAACTACACGGACTTGGTCCATAACTTGCTGATTATCCTTATTGCTGCACAGAAGAATTACGTCCTGGAAGCACCGCTAGGTGCAAAGCCTACTGCAGGAGCAACACCAGATGTTATGAACGTCTGGCAAAGCAAAGCTGATGACTACTCGATAGTTCAGAGTGCCATGCTTTACGGCTTACAATCCGGACTTCAACGACATTTTGAACGTCATGGAGCATATGAGATGTTCCAGGAGTTGAAGTTAATATTTCAAGCAAATGCCCGGATGGAGAGATATGAAGTCTCCAATAAGTTCTAGAGCTGCAAGATGGAGGAGAATAGTTCTGTCAGTGAACATATACTCAGAATGTCTGGGTACCACAACCACTTGACTCAACTAGGAGTTAATCTTCCTGATGATAGTGTCATTGACAGAGTTCTTCAATCACTACCACCAAGCTACAAAAGCTTCGTGATGAACTATAATATGCAAGGGATGGATAAGACAATTCCCGAGCTCTTCACGATGCTAAAAGCTGTGGAGGTAGATATCAAGAAGGAGCATCAAGTGTTGATGGTCAACAGGACCACTAGTTTCAAGAAGAAGGGAAAAGGGAAGAAGGGGAACTTCAAAAAGAATGGCAAGCAAGTTACTGCTCAAGTAAAGAAGCCCAAGTCTGGACCTAAGCCTGAGACTGAGTGCTTCTACTACAAAGGGACTAGTCACTGGAAGCGGAACTGCCCCAAGTATTTGGCGGATAAGAAGGATGGCAAAGTGAAAGGTATATTTGATATACATGTTATTGATTTGTACCTTACTAATGCTCGCAGTAGCACCTGAGTATTCGATACTGGTTCTATTGCTAACATTTGCAACTCGAAACAGCGGCTACGGATTAAGCGAAGATTGGCTAAGGACGAGGTGACGATGCGCGTGGGAAATGGTTCCAAAGTCGACGTGATCGCCGTTGGTGCGCTACCTCTACATCTACCTTCGGGATTAGTTTTAGACCTGAATAATTGTTATTTGGAGCCAGCATTAAGCATGAACATTATATCTGGATCTTGTTTGATGAGAGACAGTTATTCATTTAAATCAGAGAATAATGGTTGTTCTATTTATATGAGTAATATCTTTTATGGTCATGCACCCTTGATGAGTGGTCTATTTTTTTTACTAAATCTTGATAGTAGTGATACACATATTCATAGTATTGAAGCCAAAAGATATAAGTTTAATAATGATAGTGCAACTTATTTGTAGCACTGCCGTTTAGGTCATATTGGTGTAAAGCGCATGAAGAAACTCCGTGCCGATGGGATTTTGGAATCACTTGATTATGAATCACTTGATGCTTGCGAACCATGCCTCATGGGCAAGATGAACAAGACTCCGTTCTTCGGAACAATGGAACGAGCAACAGACTTATTGGAAATAATACATACTGATATGTGTGGTCCAATGAGTGTTGATGCTCGTGGCGGGTATTGTTATTTTCTGACCTTCACAGATGATTTGAGAAGATATGGGTATGTCTACTTCATGAAACATTAGTCTGAAACATTTGAAAAGTTCAAAGAATTTCAGAGTGAAGTGGAAAATCATCATAACAAGAAAATTAAGTTTCTACGATCTGATCGTGGAGGTGAATATTTGAGTTATGAGTTTGGTCTTCATTTGAAACAATGCAGAATAGTTTCGCAACTCATGCCATCTAGAACACCACAGCGTAATGGTGTGTCCGAACGTCGTACACACTTTATTAGATATGGTGCGATCTATGATGTCTCTTACTGATTTACCGCTATCGTTTTGGGGTTATGCTTTAGAGACGGCTGCATTCACATTAAATAGGGCACCATCGAAATCCGCTGAGACGACACCATATGAAATGTGGTTTGGCAAGAAACACAAGTTGTCGTTTCTTAAAGTTTGGGGCTACGATGCTTATGTGAAAAAGCTTCAACCTGATAAGCTCGAGCCCAAATCGGAGAAATGTGTCTTCATGGGATACCCAAAGGAGACTATTGGGTACACCTTCTATCGCAGATCCGAAGGCAAAATATTCATTGCTAAGAATGGATTCTTTCTAGAGAAGGAGTTTCTCTCGAAAGAAGTGAGTGGGAGGAAAGTGGAACTTGATAAGGTAACTATACCTACTCCCTTATTGGAAAGTAGTTCATCACAGAAATCGGTTCTAGTGATTCCTACACCAATTAGCGAGGAAGCTAATGATGATGATCATGAAACTTCTGATCAAGTTACTGCCGAACCTCGTAGGCCAACCAGAGTAAAATCCGCACCAGAGTGGTACGGTAATCCTGTTCTGGAAGTCATGTTACTTGACCATGACGAACCTACAAACTATGAGGAAGCGATGATGAGCCTAGATTCCACAAAATGGCTTGAGGCCATGAAATCTGAGATGGGATCCATGTATGAGAACAAAGAGTGGACTTTGGCTGACTTGCCCGATGATCGGCAAGCCATAGAGAATAAATGGATCTTGAAGAAGAAGACTGACATTGGCGGTAATGTTACTATCTACAAAGCTCGACTTGTTGCGAAAGGTTTTCAACAAGTTCAAGGAGTTGACTACAATGAGACCTTCTCACCCGTAGCGATGCCTAAGTCCGTCCGAATCATGTTAGCACTTGCCGCATTTTATGATTATGAAATTTGGCAAATGGATGTCAAAACTACATTCCTTAAGGGATATCTTAAAGAAGAGTTGTATATGATGCAACCAGAAGGTTTTGTCGATCCAAAAGGTGCTAACAAAGTGTGTAAGCTCCGGCGATCCATTTATGGACTGGTGCAAGCATCTCAGAGTTGGAATATACACTTTGATAGTGTGATCAAAGCATATGGTTTTATACAGACTTTTGGAGAAGCATGTATTTACAAGAAAGTGAATGGGAGCTCTGTAGCATTTATGATATTATATGTGGATGACATATTGTTTATTGGAAATGATACTAAATTTCTGAATGGCATAAAAGGATACTTGAATAATAATTTTTCAATGAAAGACCTCGGTGAAGCTGCTTATATATTGGGCATCAAGATCTATAGAGATAGATCAAGATGCTTAATTGGACTTTCACAAAGCACATACCTTGATAAAGTTTTGAAGAAGTTCAAAATGGATCAAGCAAAGAAAGGGTTCTTGCCTGTGTTACAAGGTGTGAAGTTGAGTCAGACTCAATGCCCGACCACCATAGAAGATAAAGAGAAAATGGAAGTCATTCCCTATGCTTCGGCCATAGGTTCTATCATGTATGCAATGCTGTGTACCAGACCTAATGTGTGCCTTGCTATTAGTTTAGCAGGGAGGTACCAAAGTAATCCAGGAGTGGATCACTGGACAACAGTCAAGAACATCCTGAAATACCTGAAAAGGACTAAGGATATATTTCTCGTTTATGGAGGTGACAAAGAGCTTGTCGTAAACGGTTACATTGATCTAGGCTTTGACACTAATCCAGATGACTCTAAGTCACAAACCGGATACGTTTTTTTATTGAATGGTGGAGCTGTCAGTTGGTGCAGTTCTAAACAGAGCGTCGTGGCGGGATCTACGTGTGAAGCAGAATACATAGCTGCTTTGGAAGCAGCAAATGAAGGAGTCTGGATGAAGGTGTTCATATCCAATCTAGGTGTAATACCTAGTGCATCGGGTCCAATAAAAATCTTTTGTGACAATATTGGTGCAATTGCCTTGGCAAAGGAATCCAGATTTCACAAGAGAACCAAGCACATCAAGAGACACATCAATTCCATCCACGATCAAGACAAGGAAGGAGAGATAGAGATTTGCAAGATACATACGGATCTGAATGTTGCAGACCCATTGACTAAGCCTCTCTCACGAGCAAAACATGATCAGCACCAAGACTCCACAGGTGTTAGAATCGTTTAGTTTATTGCTATTGTTTTCCCCGTCACCTATACATGTTCCTATGACTATGAGATTATGCAACTCCCGAATATCGGAGGAACACTTAGTGTGCTATCAAACGTCACAACGTAACTGGGTGATTATAAAGATGCTCTACAGGTGTCTCCGATGGTGTTTGTTGAGTTGGCATAGATCAAGATTAGGATTTGTCACTTCGATTGTCGGAGAGGTATCTCTGGGCCCTCTCGGTAATGCACATCACTATGAGCCTTGCAAGCAATGTGACTAATGTCGGCGTTCTGGGAACGGGGTCCCCAAACTTGCCTGCCTGCGACCCACAGCGTGGCTCTGTGAGCGGGCCCGTACGTCCCATCTTCACCAGCAAGGACTCAAGACCTCGCAAGGCGGACGACACAAGACGTCCTCGGGAGCGGCCTCGCCGGGCTGGCTCGCGAGGGCGGAGTGATCGAGGCCAGGCAAACCTCGCGAGGTTCCAATGATGTGAGCCATGACGATCGAGACCAGGCGAGCGCCAGGCGGGCGCCAACGTACACAGTGTCCTTGTTTCCTCTTTGGTGCTAAGGAGGCAAGCGCAGACACAGAGTACCGAGGCCTCAAGCAAAGGTTTCCATATCGGTGCAACGAGACCAAGACCAGCAGGACGGCAAGACGGAGGTCACCATGGAGCCCAAGACGGTGTCTGATACGTCTCCGTCGTATCTACTTTTCCAAACACTTTTGCCCTTGTTTTGGACTCTAACTTGTATGATTTGAATGGGACTAACCCGGACTGACGATGTTTTCAGCAGAATTGCCATGCTGTTGTTTTATGTGCAGAAAACAAAAGTTCTCGGAATGACCTGAAACTCCACGAAATATCTTACAATAAATAATAAAAAATCCTTGCCAAAGATGAAGACCAGGGGGACCACACCCTTGCACGAGGGTGGGGGCACGCCCCCTACCTCGTGGCCCCCCTGGAGACCTCCCGACTCCAACTCCAACTCTATATAACTGCTTTCGGGGAGAAAAAAATAGGAGAGAAGAAATCATCGCGTTTTACGATACGGAGCCGCCGCCAAGCTATAAAACCTCTCGGGAAGGCTGATCTGGAGTCCGTTCGGGGCTCCGGAGAGGGGGATTCGTCGCCGTCGTCATCATCAACCATCCTCCATCACTAATTTCATGATGCTCACTGCCGTGCGTGAGTAATTCCATCGTAGGCTTGCTGGATGGTGATGGGTTGGAGGAGATTTATCATGTAATCGAGTTAGTTTTGTTAGGGTTTGATCCCTAGTATCCACTATGTTCTGAGATTGATGTTGCTATGACTTTGCTATGCTTAATGCTTGTCACTAGGGCCCGAGTGCCATGATTTCGGATCTGAACCTATTATGTTTTCATCAATATACGAGAGTTCTTGATCCTATCTTGCAAGTCTATAGTCACCTATTATGTGTTATGATCCGTTAACCCCGAAGTGACAATAATCGGGATACTTACCGGTGATGACCGTAGTTTGAGGAGTTCATGTATTCACTATGTGCTAATGCTTTGTTCTGGTTCTCTATTAAAAGGAGGCCTTAATATCCCTTAGTTTCCATTAGGACCTCGCTGCCATGGGAGGGTAGGACAAAAGATGTCATGCAAGTTCTTTTCCATAAGCACGTATGACTATATTCGGAATACATGCCTACATTACATTGACGAATTGGAGCTAGTTCTGTGTCACCCTATGTTATGACTGTTACATGATGAACCGCATCTGGCATAATTATCCATCACTGATCCGATGCCTACGAGCTTTCCATATACTGGTTTACGCTTATTTACTTTCCCGTTGCTATTGTTACAATCACTACAAAATACCAAAAACATTACTTTGCTTTCGTTACTCTTTTGTTAGCGTTACCATCACTATCATATTACTTTGCTACTAAACACTTTGCTGCAGATACTAAGTTTCTAGGTGTGGTTGAATTGACAACTCAGCTGCTAATACTTGAGAATTTTCTTTGGCTTCCCTTGTGTCGAATCAATAAATTTGGGTTGAATACTCTACCCTCGAAAGCTGTTGCAATCCCTTATAGTTATCAAGACTAATTTCTGGCGCCGTTGCAGGGGAGCATAGCTCTATTCTTTGAGTCACTTGGGATTTATATCATCCGGACACTATGAAGAATTCGAAAGATGCTAAGACAACAATTTATCCCTCAACTACGAGGGGAGGTAAGGAACTGCCATCTAGCTCTGCACTTGATTCACCTTCTGTTATGAGTAATCTTGCGACACCTAAACCTGCTTCTGCTATTCGTTCTGATATGTCGCATGTTATTGATGATGCTACTTCTGCTATACATGATACTTATGATGAAACTACTTCTATGCTTGATACTACTGTGCGACTTAGTGATTTTCTTGAGGAACGACTTGCTAGGGCTAGAGAGATTGAAAATATTGAGTCTGATTATGATGATGAAGAATCACTTGTTATTCCTGAGGGTTATTTATTCGATCAAGAAGCTTCTTTAGCTATTTTAGCTTGCAAAGATAGATATGAACTCAAAAGGTTATTAGCTAAATGGAATAAGCAATCTCTAAATGCTAGGATGAAACCTGACCCTGCTTTTGCTACTTCACCTATCTTTGTTACTGATAAGGATTATGAATTCTCTGTTGATCCTGATATAATTACTTTGGTTGAATCTGATCCTTTTCATGGCTATGAATCTGAAACTGTTGTGGCACATCCTACTAAATAAAATGATATAGCCACCCTGTTCACTAATGATGAGAGATCTCGCTACTTTTATATCCTTAAAATAGTTCCATTCTCATTAAAGGGTGATGCTAAGATATGGTTTAATT
This sequence comes from Triticum dicoccoides, assembly GCF_002162155.2. Taxonomy (NCBI): domain Eukaryota; kingdom Viridiplantae; phylum Streptophyta; class Magnoliopsida; order Poales; family Poaceae; genus Triticum; species Triticum dicoccoides. The sequence goes on along the minus strand of NC_041384.1, from coordinate 538,009,502 downwards.
CTCTTGATCCTGGTTGTGTGCGTAGTCCCCAGGATATGATTTACTACTTCTCTGCTAAATATTTCCCTGCTCATAAGAAACAAGCTGCTTTAAAGGAAATATACAACTTTGTGCAAATTAAAGAAGAGAGTCTCCCACAAGCTTGGGGGAGGCTTCTCAAGTTACTTAATGCTTTGCCTGATCATCCTCTTAAGAAAAATGAAATACTTTATATCTTTTATAATGGACTAACCGATACTTCCAGAGATTACCTGGATAATTGTGTTGGTTCTCTTTTCAGGGAAAGAACACCGGATGAAGCTGAAATCTTATTGAATAATATGTTGACAAATGAAAATAATTGGGCACCTCCTAAGCTAGCTCTTGCTCTAATTAATGATCCTATTCCTAAACCAACTCTGAAGAAGAGAGGTGTTCTATTTCTCAGTCCCGAAGATATGCAAGAGGCAAAGAAATCTATGAAAGAAAAAGGTATTAAAGTTGAAGATGTTAAGAATCTACCTCCTATTGAAGAAATACATGGTCTTAATTTACCGCCTGCCAAAAAAACATATGATCTTGATCCTTTACTTATTGAAGAACCTCCAGACCTCGATAACCCGACACAGGTAGTAAAGGTAAATTCTATCTATAGATATGATAAAGCTGAAATCCCTCCTACTAAAATTGCTAGTCAGTGCTTGGATGAGTTTGATAATTTTATGTTTAAGCAAGAAGACTTCAATGCTTATTTTGGTAGAAAATTAAAACAAGATGCTGATATGATTAATTATTTGGGTGATTATATGGCTAATATTAGAGGTGAACTTAAACTTGTTAGCAAACATGCTTCTATGGTTACCACTCAAGTAGAACAAGTACTTAAACTCAAAAGGAATTGCTCAATGAGATGAATAGTAAGAAAAATAATTATGCTGTTAAAGTGGCTACTAGAACTGGTAGAATGACTCAGGAACCTTTGTATCCTGAAGGCCACCCTAAGAGAATTGAGCAAGATTCTCAGAGAAATAATATTGATGCACCTAGTTCTTCTAAAAGGGAGAAAAAGAAAAATGATAGAACTGTGCAAACTTCTAGTGAACCTATTGCTGAACCACCTGATAATCCAAATGATATCTCTATGTCTGATGCTGAAACACAATCTGGCAATGAACATGAACCTAATGAAAATGTTAATGATGATGTTCATAATGATGGTCAACCTAGTAATGATAATGATGTAGAAATTGAACCTGTTGTTGATCTTGATAACCCACAATCAAAGAATCAATGTTATGATAAGAAAGACCTTGTTGCTAGGAAACATGGTAAAGAAAGAGAGCCATGGGTTCAGAAACCCATGCCTTTTCCTCCCAAACCATCCAAGAAAAAGGATGATGAGGATTTTGAGCGCTTTGCTGAAATGATTAGACCTATCTTTTTGCGCATGCGATTGACTGATATGCTCAAAACCAATCCTTATGCTAAGTACATGAAATATATTATTACAAATAAAAGAAAGATACCATAAGCTAAAATTTCCACCATGCTTGCTAATTACACTTTTAAGGGTAGAATGCCAAAGAAACTTGGAGCTCTAGGAGTACCCACTATACCATGCTCCATTAAAAGAAACTATGTTAAAATTGCTTTATGTGATCTTGGAGATGGTGTTAGTGTTATGCCTCTCTCTTTATATCGTAGACTTGATTTGAATAAGTTGACACCTACTGAAATATCTTTGCAAATGGCTGATAAATCAACTGCTATACCTGTCGGTATTTGTGAGGATGTGCCTGTTGTGGTTGCAAACATTACTATTTTAACGGACTTTGTTATTCTTGATATTCCCGAGGACGATAGTATGTCTATTATTCTTGGAAGACCTTTTCTTAATACTGCAGGGGGTTATTATTGATTGCAACAAAGGCAATGTCACTTTTCATGTTAATGGTAATGAGCATACGGTACACTTTCCGAGGAAACAACCTCAAGTTCATAGTATCAATTCTATCGGAAAAATTCCATCGATTATATTTGGAGGTTTTGAATTCCTCTTCCTACTGTCAGGAAGAAATATGATATACTTATTATTGGGGATGTGCATATCTCCGTTGAGGTAACCTAGTGCTATTCGAAATTTCTCCGGTTTCATGTTAATCGAAATGAGTTTGTTAACAAGACTTGATCAACCTTGTTAGTGGATTCTTTTTGACGAGCATGAGATGGGTGAAACTAGAAGAACAACCTTCTGTACCCTCTCTATACTTTCTGTTATTTAGTTGAAATAAAGTGAAAATAAATAATTTTCTATCTATTATCTGATTATCCGTGCAATATAAAAATACCTCGAAAATAAAAGTTCTCCAAATGCCCTGAAAATTAAATATGATTTTTTTCTAGAATATTTGAGGATTTATGGAACAAAGAACACAGCAGGGGGGCCAACCACCTTGCCACGAGGGTGGAGGGCGCGCCCACCCCCCTAGGGCGCGCCCCCTGCCTCGTGGGCCCACGGTGGCCCTCCTCCACTTATTCCTGCACCCATCCTCTTCTTCTTCCTCCCACAAACACGAAAAACCAACTCAACCACGAGTTCCAGCCATCTTTGCTGCCATTTTCGATCTCCTTGCTCAAAGCACCTCTCACAAAACTGCTTGGGGAGATTGTTCCTTGGTATGTGACTCCTCCATTGGTCCAATTAGTTTTTGTTCTAGTGCTTTATTCATTGCAAATTTTTGCTGCTTAGGTGACCCTGTTCTTGAGCTTGCATGTCAAATTTATATGGTCAAAAGTAGTTTTGATGCATGATATAGGCCCTAGGCACTTGTAGGAGTGGTTGCCATCAATATTATTGAGTTTGGTTTACTTTTATTTTGAAGTTACTAAAAAAAATTCAGAATTTTTCAGAGGAAGAAATATGCTTAGGAAAATGTTCCAAGGTGGTTCTTCAAAGAAGCAAGGACCCAGGCTTGCAATGCATGATGCTGATGAAGAGCCACCAAGAGACGCTCCAGTGCATCCTTGTGAGTGACCTTCTGAAAATTTTATGGATCGAGCGGGAATTAAAGAAGAATTTAACGCATATTTGCGTAATGCCGGTCTTGAGGACTTTGAGGCAGACAAATGCCCCCAGTATCATGATCTCACAAGCTCTTTTGTGAGGAGGTTTGAGTATTCATCTTCGCGTAATTCTCCTTCAGTCATGTTTGATCTTTATGACAAATCTTATACCATGGACTTAGAGGATTTCACTTTTGCTTGCAAACTTCCACAATGGGGTAGTGTTAGGGATCCCCCCTAAATCTGAATTTAGAAACTTTCTTGCTAGTATAACTGTAGGGGAATCTAGAGATATAATGCAAGCTACCATAGGGAGCATTCACTTTCCTGCTATACATTATTTTGCTCTCTTCATAGGTAGGTGCATAAATGCTAAGGATGAAGCATGTCACATGTGTGTCTCTGACCTTAGCATTCTCAGGAATGCTGTGTCAGGAGACCAATCTTATCATATGGGAGCCATTGTAGCTCGTAGGTTGCATCATAATAGATATAATGGAGATTTCTTTGGAGGAATTTATGCAACCCGCTTAGCTAAATTTCTTGAGATAGACGTTCGTGAAGGAGACATGGAGTTGCCTCCTGCTTATTTAGATTTTGATTCTATGGTTTCTCACCATTTTGTCGAGAGGAACAAATCGCCTCTCTGGTACCGACTAATCTTTGACAGACGCTGTGCTGTCCGTATTACTCTCCCTGCTCCTGCTTTCTTTGATCATCAGGCAAGAGGAGGATATACTATTACCAGAGAGGAGGCAGATGAATACGAGAGGAGGGCGGAGGCCGCTCGTCGCCATACTGCAGCTCAGGAGGTGATAGCCGCTGCATCACAATACGACCCCAACTATTATTATGGATATCAGCCAGGCCAGCTGTGGCCATAGACCAACTTAGGCCAAAAGCCTAAGCTTGGGGGAGTACGTATTTCTCACCGACATTACATTTACGTTCACACACACTCATTGCTAGATGTCGGTGTTCATACTTTTTCATTGTATCATCCATGCTAGTTTATTTCCTTTTATTCTTTCTTCTTGTGTGTTTAATAAACCTTTAGAAAAAACAAAAAAAATTAGTTGTAGCTTTTAATTAATTTACTTTCCATGCTTGTAGTAGTAATTAAAAAGAAAACCCAAAAATATTTCCCGTTCTTCTTTTGCTTGTTGGGAGCTTTCCCGTGTAAATAGTTTTATTTCTTTTCTTTTCTTTGGGGGTCAGTAGGAGAAGACCATGATTAAATTGTTGAAGTGTCTCTTATATGCTTTATTGTTGATTTAACCAAGAGCCCATATTGCCTTGTCTTCTCCTGTTTATTGAATGCCTGCAGATTCCAGCTTAGTCCAATGCACGTGCACTATTATTATTATTCACATCGTTCGGTCGTGCAAGTGAAAGGCAATTATGACGATATATGATGGACTGACCGAGATGAGAAAAGCTGGTACGAACTCGACCTCTTTTGTTTTTGTAAATATGATGAGTTCATCGTTCTTGATTCAGCTTGTTATGAATAAACATGTTTGCAATGACAATTAGAGATCATAGTTGCTTGTGCCATGCTTGATTAGCTATGAGTTATAATAGTTTACCTTGCGTGCCAACATGCTATTGAGATGGTTATGATGTGGTATGATGGGGTGGTATCCTCCTTTGAATGATTTAAGTGACTTGACTTGGCACATGTTCACGCATGTAGTTGAAACAAATCAACATAGCCTTCACGATATTCATGCTCATGGTGGATTATATCCTACTCATGCTTGCATCCAATGTTTATTAATTTTAATGCATGTACATGGCTGTTGTCGCTCTCTAATTGGTCGCTTCCCAGTCTTTTGCTAGCCTTCACCTGTACTGAGCGGGAATACTTCTTGTGCATCCAATCCCTTAAACCCCAAAGTTATTCCAGATGAGTCCACTATACCTTCCTATATGCGGTATCTACCTGCCGTTCCAAGTAAATTTGTATGTGCCAAACTCTAAACCTTCAAATAATCATCCTGTTTTGTATGCTCGAATAGCTCATGTATCAACTAGGGCTGCCTGTATCTTCCATGCTAGGCAGGTTATTCTCAAGAGGAGTGGACTCCGCTCCTCACTCACGAGAAAATGGCTGGTCACCGGGATGCCCAGTCCCATGCTTTATGCAAACTAAATAAAAAATAATTGCAAAACAAAACTCCCCCTGGGACCTGATGTATGTCGGAGGCACTCGTTGTTTTGAGCAAGCCATGGATTGATGTTTGTTGGTGGAGTGGGAGTATAAACTTTACCATTCTGTTTGGGAACTGCCTATAATGTGTGTAGCATGGAAGATATCGCCATCTCTTGGTTGTTATGTTGACAATGAAAGTATACCGCCCAAAATATTATTCACCTCTATTTCAAAACCGAGCTCTGGCACCTCTACAAATCCCTGCTTCCCTCTATGAAGGGCCTATCTATTTACTTTTATGCCGAGTCATCATCCTCTTATTGAAAAGCACCAGTTGGAGAGCACCGCTGTCATTTGCATTCATTACTTTAATTTATATTGCGTGTGACTATGATTGGATCTCTTTTACCATGAATTACAATGTCTAGTCAGTCCTTGATCTTTAAAGGTGCTCTACATTTATGTTTTGCGGTCTCAGAAAGGGCTAGCGAGATACCATCTTGTTATATCATATTATGATTGTTTTGAGAAAGTGTTGTCATCCGAGATTTATTATTATGGCTTACTAGTTGATTATGCTATTGATATGGGTAATCATGAGACCTGAGAATTATTGCAAATATGGTTAGTTATAATCTTTGCTGAAAACTTGAATGCTAACTTGACATATTTACAACAACAAGAGCAAACAGATTTTGTAAAAGTTTTTCTTTATTTCTTTCAATTTGTCAACTGGATTGCTTGAGGACAAGAAAGGGTTTAAGCTTGGGGGAGTTGATACGTCTCCGTCGTATCTACTTTTCCAAACACTTTTGCCCTTGTTTTGGACTCTAACTTGTATGATTTGAATGGAACTAACCCGGACTGACGCTGTTTTCAGCAGAATTGCCATGATGTTGTTTTATGTGCAGAAAACAGAAGTTCTCGGAATGACCTGAAACTCCACGGAATATCTTACAATAAATAATAAATAATCCTCGCCAAAGATGAAGACCAGGGGGGCACACCCTTGCCACGAGGGTGGGGGGGCGCCCCCTAGGGCGCGCCCCTACCTCGTGGGCCCCCTGGAGACCTCCCAACTCCAACTCCAACTCTATATAACTGCTTTCGGGGAGAAAAAAAATAGGAGAGAAGAAATCATCGCGTTTTACGATACGGAGCCGCCGCCGAGCCCTAAAACCTCTCGGGAGGGCTGATCTGGAGTCTGTTCGGGGCTCCGGAGAGGGGATTCGTCGTCGTCGTCATCATCAACCATCCTCCATCACCAATTTCATGATGCTCACCGCCATGCGTGAGTAATTCCATCGTAGGCTTGCTGGATGGTGATGGGTTGGATGAGATTTATCATGTAATCGAGTTAGTTTTGTTAGGGTTTGATCCCTAGTATCCACTATGTTCTGAGATTGATGTTGCTATGACTTTGCTATGCTTAATGCTTGTCACTAGGGCCTGAGTGCCATGATTTCAGATCTGAACCTATTATGTTTTCATCAATATATGAGAGTTCTTGATCCTATCTTGCAAGTCTATAGTCACCTATTATGTGTTATGATCCGTTAACCCCGAAGTGACAATAATCGGGATACTTACCGGTGATGACCGTAGTTTGAGGAGTTCATGTATTCACTATGTGCTAATGCTTTGTTCCAGTTCTCTATTAAAAGGAGGCCTTAATATCCCTTAGTTTCCATTAGGACCTCGCTGCCACGGGAGGGTAGGACAAAAGATGTCATGCAAGTTCTTTTCCATAAGCACGTATGACTATATTCGGAATACATGCCTACATTACATTGACGAATTGGAGCTAGTTCTGTGTCACCCTATGTTATGACTATTACATGATGAACCGCATCCGGCATAATTATCCATCACTGATCCGATGCCTACGAGCTTTCCATATACTGGTTTACACTTATTTACTTTCCTGTTGCTATTGTTACAATCACTACAAAATACCAAAAACATTACTTTGCTTTCGTTACTCTTTTGTTACCGTTACCATCACCATCATATTACTTTTCTACTAAACACTTTGCTACAGATACTAAGTTTCCAGGTGTGGTTGAATTGACAACTCAGCTGCTAATACTTGAGAATATTCTTTGGCTCCCCTTGTGTCGAATCAATAAATTTGGGTTGAATACTCTACCCTCGAAAGCTGTTGCGATCCCCTATACTTGTGGGTTATCAGCGTCACCACCAGAGCCTTTGGTAGGCGAAGACTACTTTTGTCAGGATAAGTTGTACTACATGTCCCCTTTCAAATTGGCCATTGTTGGCTCCCTTCCCGCTCAATATTTGGGGAGAGGACCAGGGCCTCTATAAATAGGACTAAGCCACCACATTAGAGGGGGGGATCTGGACAACCACAAGTTCACCAAGCACAAGAACACCTCACCTCAGGAGGCTGTTCTTCCCCTTGTACTATTCATCCTCAGCCCAAGAGGCAATCCACCACCACCACACTGGAGTAGGGTATTACACCGCAACGATGGCCAAACTAGTATAAATCTTGTGTCCTTTGTGTTGCGAGTTCGTCGAGTTAGCCCTTGAGATTTTAGCGAAGCTAGGACGTGGATCGGTAGGGGGAGATCTTCGCCCGCACCCCAGTGTTCGAACCTTGAGGGTTTTGCCAGAATAGAAGATCCGACGTTTGGCGCACCAGTTAGGGGTGCATCGGTGTTTTCCTTCCGTCGGCTCGCGCTCCACCATCTTCGCGCCCATTACCCATGGCCGGTGCCGCCCTTCCGGCTGGATCTACGGGTGCCCACAGTGGTGCTCGGGGGCTCCGAGCCCTTGCTCCCGCCTTGCGGCCGGTGCAATGGCCACTCAAGTTCAAGCCGGAGATGCCACCGTGCTATGACGGCGCGGCGGACCCGACAGCTTTCCTGCTAGCGCAAGAGGATGCCATCCTTAAGGCCGAGGGCGACGATGATACGTCCATTTTGCAGCATGCTTTTATATTGATATTTATTGCATTATGGGCTGTCATTACACATTATGTCACAATACTTATGCATATTCGCTCTTATTTTACAAGGTTTACATAAGGAGGGAGAATGCCGGTAGCTGGAATTATGGGATGGAAAAGGAGCAAATATTAGAGACCTATTCTGCACAACTCCAAAAGTCCTGAGACTCCACGAAAGTTATTTTTGGAAATAATAAAAAATACTGAGCGGAAGAAATACATCAGGGGGCCTCCACCTGTCCACGAGGGTGGGGGCGCGCCCCCTGCCTCGTGGGCCCCCTGTTGGCCCTCCTGTGGCCATCTTCTGCTATATGAAGTCTTTCGTCCAAAGAAAAATGATAAGCAACCTTTCGGGACGAGACTCCGCCGCCACGAGGCGGAACCTTGGCGGAACCAAACTAGGGCTCCGGCAGAGCTGTTCTGCCGGGGACACTTCCCTCCGGGAGGGGGAAATCATCGTCATCGCCAACGATCCTCTCATCGGGAGGGGGGTCAATCTCCATCAACATCTTCACCAGCACCATCTCCTCTCAAACCCTAGTTCATCTCTTGTATCCAATTCTTGTCTCCAAGTCCGGGATTGGTACCTGTGGGTTGCTAGTAGTGTTGATTACTCCTTTTAGTTGATGCTAGTTGGTTTACTTGGTGGAAGATCATATGTTCAGATCTTATATGCATATTAATACCCCTCTGATTAAGAACATGAATATGCTTTGTGAGTAGTTACGTTTGTTCCTGAGGACATGGGAGAAGTCTTGCTATTAGTAGTCATGTGAATTTGGTATTTGTTTGATATTTTGATGAGATGTGTGTTGTCTCTCCTCTAGTGGTGTTATGTTAACATCGACTACATGACACTTCACCATTATTTGGGCCTAGAGGAAGGCATTGGGAAGTAATAAGTATATGATGGGTTGCTAGAGTGACAGAAGCTTAAACCCTAGTTTATGCGTTGCTTCGTAAGGGGCTGATTTGGATCCATATGTTTCATGCTATGGTTAGGTTTACCTTAATACTTTTGTTGTAGTTGCGGATGCTTGCAATAGAGGTTAATCATAAGTGGTATGCTTGTCCAAGTAAGGACAGTACCCAAGCACCGGTCCACCCACATACCAAATTATCAAAGTACCGAACGCGAATCATATGAACATGATGAAAACTAGCTTGACGATAATTCCCATGTGTCCTCGGGAGCGCTTAAACTCTATATAAGAGTTTGTCCAGGCTTGTCCTTTGGTACAAAAAGGATTGGGCCAGCTTTCTGCACTTTATTTACTTTTGTTTCTTGTTACTCGTTACAAATTATCCTATCACAAAACTATCCGTTACCTATTATTTCAGTGCTTGCAGAGAATACCTTGCTGAAAACCACTTATAATTTCCTTCTGCTCCTCGTTGGGTTCGACACTCTTACTTATCAAAAGGACTACGATAGATCCCATATACTTGTGGGTCATCAAGACTCTTTTCTGGCGCCGTTGCCGGAGAGTGAAGCGCCTTTGGTAGGTGGAATTTGGTAAGGAAAAATTTATATAGTGGGCTGAAATTTACTGTCACTTGTTACTATGTAAAGTAATCCTCTAAGAGGCTTGTTCGGGGTATCTTCACCCCGACCAGTAGAGCAAAGAGTTGCTCCTCAACCTACTGAAAATGAAAATGTCTGCTTTGAAATTCCTTCGGGTATGTTAGAAAAACTGCTAGCTAATCCTTTTGCAGGAGCTGGAACAAAGCATCCTGATGAGCACCTAATATATGTGGATGAAGTTTGTGGATTATTTAAGCTTGCAGGTGTGTCCGGAGATGTTATTAAGAAGAAGGTATTCTCTTTATCTTTGAAGGGAGATGCATTGACATGGTATAGGCTATGTGATGATACGGGGTCATGGAACTACAAATGATTGAAATTGGAATTTCATCAGAAGTTTTATCCTATGCATCTTGTTCATCGTGATCGTAATTATATATATAATTTCTAGCCTCGCGAAGGAGAAAGCACCGCTCAAGCTTGGGGGAGGCTTAAATCAATGTTGTATGCATGCCCCAATCATGAGATCTCAAGAGAAATGATTATTCAAATTTTTTATGCTCGGCTTTCTAATAACAATTGCACCTTGCTCGATACTTCTTGTGTTGGCTCTTTTATGATGAAGACTATTGAATTCAAATGGGATTCATTGGAAAGAATTAAATGCAACTCTGAAGATTGGGACCTCGACGAAGGTAAGGAGTCAAGTATGACACCTAAGTATGATTGTGTTAAATCTTTTATGGATACCGATGTTTTCCGTAAATTTAGCACTAAATATGGACTTGACTCTGAGATAGTAGCCTCTTTCTGTGAATCTTTTGCTGCTCATATCGATCTCCCTAAGGAGAAGTGGTTTAAATACCATCCTCCCATAGAAGTAAAAGTAGCTGCACCTATTAAAGTTCAAGAAAAGACTATCACTTATAATGATCCTATTGTTCCTACTTCTTATGTTGAGAAACCACCTTTCCTTGTTAGGATAAAGGATCATGCTAAAGCTTCAATTGTGGTTCATAAAAGCAATATTAGAACTTATACACCTCCTGAGCAAATTAAAGTTGAACCTAATATTGCCATTGTTAAAGATCTCTTGGCTGATAATATTGATGGGCATGTTATTCTTTTCTGTAATGAAACCGCTAGAATTGCCAAACCTTGTGCTAAAGATAAACATAGACCTGTGGTAGGCATGCCTGTTATTTCTGTTAAAATAGGAGATCATTGTTATCATGGTTTATGTGATATGGGTGCTAGTGCTAGTGCAATACCTTTTGACTTATACAAAGAAATTATGCATGACATTGCACCCGCTGAGTTAGAAGATATTGATGTCACAATTAAACTTGCCAATAGAGATACTATTTCACCAATGGGAATTGTTAGAGATGTTGAAGTCTTGTGTGGGAAAACTAAATGTCCTGCTGATTTTCTTGTTCTTGGCTCCCCACAAGATAGCTTTTGTCCCATTATTTTCGGTAGACCCTTCTTGAACACTGTTAATGCTAAGATAGACTGCGAAAAGGATGTTGTTACTATTGGTTTGGGTGATATGTCTCATGAGTTCAACTTTTCTAAATTTTGTAGACAACACCGTGAAGAGGAATTGCCTAGTAAAGATGAAATTATTGGTCTTGCTTCTATTGTCGTACCTCCTAGTGATCCTTTAGAACAATATTTGCTAGACCATGAAAATGATATGTTTATGAATGAAATAAGGGAAATAGATGAAGTATTCTTTAAACAGGAACCCATCCTGAAACACAATTTGCCTATTGAAATCCTAGGGGATCCTCCTCCACCCAAGGGTGATCCCGTGTTTGAGCTTAAACCGTTACATGATACTCTTAAATATGCTTATCTTGATGAGAAGATATATCCTGTTATTATTAGTGCTAACCTTTCAGAGCATGAAGAAGAGAGATTATTGAAAACTCTGAGGAAGCACCGCGCTGCTATTGGATATACTCTTGATGATCTTAAGGGCATTAGTCCCACTCTATGTCAACATAAAATAAATTTGGAGAAAGATGCCAAACCAGTTTGTGATCACCAACGTTGGCTGAATCCTAAGATGAAAGAAATGCTAAGAAAGGAAATACTAAAGCTTCTGGGGGCAGGTATTATTTATCCCGTTGCTGATAGTCAGTGTGTAAGTCCTGTCCATTGTGTCCCTAAAAAGGGAGGTATTACTGTCGTTCCTAATGATAAAGATGAATTGATTCCGCAAAGAATTATTACAGGTTATAGGATGGTAATTGATTTCCGCAAATTAAATAAGGCTACTAAAAAAGATCATTACCCCTTACCTTTTATTGATCAAATGGTAGAAAGATTATCCAAACATACACATTTTTGCTTTCTAGATGGTTATTCTGGTTTCTCTCAAATACCTGTGTCAGCTGCTGATCAATCTAAGACCACTTTTACTTGCCCGTTCGGTACTTTTGCTTATAGACGTATGCCTTTTGGTTTATGTAATGCACCTGCTACCTTACAAAGATGCATGATGGCTACATTCTCTGACTTTTGTGAAAAGATTTGTGAGGTTTTCATGCACGATTTCTCCGTCTATGGATCCTCTTTTGATGATTGCTTGAGCAACCTTGATCGAGTTTTGCAGAGATGTGAAGAAACTAATCTTATCTTGAATTGGGAAAAGTGCCACTTTATGGTTAATGAAGGTATTGTCGTAGGGCATAAAGTTTTTGAAATAGGTATTGAAGTTGATAAAGCCAAGGTTGATGCTATTGAAAATATGCCATGTCCCAAGGACATCGAAGGTATAAGAAGTTTCCTTGGTCATGCCGGTTTTTATAGGAGGTTCATTAAGGACTTCTCAAAAATTTCTCGGCCTCTGACTAATTTATTACAAAAAGATATACTATTTATCTTTGATGATGATTGTGTATAAGAATTTGAAATACTTAAGAAAGCATTGATCTCTGCACCGATTGTTCAGCCACCTGATTGGAATTTACCCTTTGAAATTATGTGTGATGCTAGTAATTATGCTGTAGGTGCTGTTCTAGGGCAAAGAGTTGATAAGAAATTAAATGTTATTCCATATGCTAGTAAAACTCTAGACAATGCTCAGAGAAATTATGCTAGTACTGAATAGGAATTCCTAGCAGTTGTATTTGCTTGTGATAAGTTTAGACCATATATTGTTGATTCTAAAGTAACTATTCACACGGATCATGCTGCTATTAAATACCTTATGGAAAAGAAAGATGCTAAACCTAGATTTATTAGATGGGTTCTCCTGCTACAAGAATTTGATTTGCATATTGTTGATAGAAAGGGAGCTGAGAACCCCGTTGCAGACAACTTGTCTAGGTTAGAAATTGTGCTTGATGACCCACTACCTATTGATGATAGCTTTCCTGATGAACAATTAAGTGTCATAAATGCTTCTTGTACTACTCCATGGTATGCTGATTATGATAATTATATTGTTGCTAAATTTATACCACCTAGTTTCACATACCAACAAAAGAAAAAGTTTTTCTATGATTTGAGGCATTACTTTTGGGATGACCCACACCTTTATAAAGAAGGAGTAGATGGTGTTATTAGATGTTGTGTACCTGAGCATGAACAGGAACATATCCTATGCAAGTGTCATTCCGAGGCTTATGGAGGACACCACGCTGGAGATAGAACTACACATAAGGTATTGCAATCCGGTTTTTATTGGCCTACTCTCTTCAAGGATGCCCGTAAGTTTGTCTTGTCTTGTGATGAATGTCAAAGAATTGGTAATATTAGTAGACGTCAAGAAATGCCTATGAATTATTCCCTTGTTATTGAACCATTTGATGTTTGGGGCTTTGATTATATGGGACCTTTTCCTGCCTCTAATGGATATACACATATTTTAGTTGCGGTTTATTACGTTACTAAGTGGGTAGAAGCTATTCCAACTAGTAGTGCTGATCATAACACCTTTATTAAGATGCTTAAAGAAGTTATTTTTCCAAGGTTTGGAGTCCCTAGATATTTAATGAATGATGGTGGTTCACATTTTATTCATGGCGCTTTCCGTAAAATGCTTGCTAAATATGATGTTAATCATAGAATAGCCTCTCCTTATCACCCACAGTCTAGTGGTCAAGTAGAATTGAGTAATAGAGAACTCAAATTAATTTTGCAGAAGACTGTCAATAGATCTAGAAAAAATTGGTCCAAGAAACTTGATGATGCATTCTGGGCCTATAGAACTGCATATAAAAATCCTATGGGTATGTCTCCGTATAAAATGGTTTATGGAAAAGCATGTCACTTACCTCTCAAACTAGAACACAAGGCTTATTGGGCTATTAAACAGCTCAACTATGATTTCAAACTTGCCGGTGAGAAGAGGTTATTTGACATTAGCTCACTTGATGAATGGAGAACCCAAGCCTACGAAAATGCCAAGTTGTTTAAAGAAAAAGTCAAAAGATGGCATGACAAAAGAATACAAAAGCGCGAGTTTAATGTAGGTGATTATGTATTATTATACAACTCTCGTTTAAGAGTTTTTGCAGGAAAACTTCTCTCTAAATGGGAAGGTCCTTACGTTATCGAGGAGGTCTATCGTTCCGGTGCCATAAAAATCAACAACTTCGAAGGCACAAACCCGAAGGTGGTGAACGGTCAAAGAATTAAACATTATATCTCAGGTAATCCTATAAATGTTGAAATCAATGTTATTGAAACCGTAACCCCAGAGGAATACATAAGGGACACTTTCCGGAATGTTTCAGACTCCGAAAAGGAATAGGTATGTGGTACGGTAAGTAAATCGACTCCAAAACAGTTCTAATGGCAATTTTCTTCCGTTTTGGAATATTTAGAAAAATAGAAAAATAAGAAGTAGTCCGAGAAGGACACGAGGTCTCCACGAGGGTGGAGGGCGCGCCCCCCTACCTCGTGGGCACCTTGTGTGCTCTCCGGACTCCGTTTTCTTACACGTCACATATTTTGGTCGGTAAAAATTCATTATATAACCTCCTGAAGGTTTTGACCACCGTATCACGCAAAAATCTCCTGTTCTTGTTTCGAGCTATTTTCTGCCAGGGTTGTCAAAGCCAAGCATCATGTCATCTCCCTCCTCCTCCAACAATGAGGGCAACGATGCTTGGCTAATGAAGACAGAGCTGAAGAGAGAAGAACCCATGGAGATCAACAAGGATGAAGGGATCAAGAAGGCCACGGAGGACCAAGTTCCGGCAATAGAAGACATCCTTCAATTTGATCACAATCTTCTTACCCCAACTGAGATCGAAGCTTTCAAGATGATTGAGCTAGCTCGTATACAAAACAAGTATCTCACACGTGAAAATATTTTGTTGAAGGAGCATATCATCGCACTCAAGGGCATTATCCACAAGTTGGAAGACCTCCTACGCTCAATGTGCGACTACCCTTCATCACCACCATCTTCTTCACCAACAAAGGAGACATAATCACATGTGTATGGGCACTCCCCTTGGAAACTGCCAAGATTGGGGGAGTGCCCCGGTATCATATCACCATCACTTCTATCTTTACCTTTTTCTTAGTTCGATCCTTTTGGTAATATCTTGATCTAGTAGAATAAAGTTTTAGTATGATCTAGTTGTGAGTTTTGCTTTATGATCCTTCTATGTAATCGATTCCGTGAGCTATATATAACAAAGATTAGTGTTGAGTCAAGGGCTTGATTATTTTGCCATGATATTGAGTGAATAAAATAAAAGAGAAAGAAATAAAAGAGATCATATGGATCTTATGGAGAGTAATGAGCTCACATAGAAAAAGTATGATGAATAAAAGCTGTTGAGAGTTGACGAACATAGTTTTGGTCATCGTTGCAATTAATAGGAAGTAATAAAGACAGAGAGGTCTTCACATATAAATATACTATCTTGGATATCTTTTTTGATTATGAGCACTCATTAAAATATGACATGCTAAAGACTTGACGTTGGACAAAGAAGACAACATAATGGGTTATGTTTTCTTACATCTGAGATAAATTATATTGTCATGGATCATCCAACATGGTTGAGCTTGCCTTCCCCTCTCATGATAGCCAATTCTTTACACCAAGTAGAGATACTACTTGTGCTTCCAAATATCCCTAAACCCAGTTTTGCCATGAGAGTCCACCATACCAACCTATGGATTGATTAAGATCCTCCAAGTAAGTTGTCATCGGTGCAAGCAATAAAAATTGCTCTCTAAATATGTATGACTTATTAGTGTGGGAGAGAATAAGCTATATACGATCATGTGATATGGAAGAAATAAAAGCGACGGACTGCATAATAAAGGTCCATATCACAAGTGGAAATATAAAGTGATGTTCTTTCGCATTAAGATTTTGTGCATCCAACCATAAAAGCGCATGACAACCTCTGCTTCCCTCTGTGAAGGGCCTATCTTTTACTTTTATCTCCTATATTGCATAAGAGTCATGGTGATCTTCACACTTCCTTTTTACATTTTATCTTTTGGCAAGCACAACATGTTGGAAAGATCCTGGTATATATGGCTAACTGGATGTGAGTTTTCATGAACTATTATTGTTGACATTACCCTTGAGGTAAAACGTTGGGAGGCAAAACTATACGCCCCTATCTTTATCTGTGTCCAATTAAAACTCCATACCCATAAGTATTGCGTGAGTGTTAGCAATTGTGAAAGACTATATGATATTTGAGTATGTGGACTTGCTGAAAAGCTCTTATATATTGACTCAATGACTGAGATTATAGTTTGTTAGTTTTCAATGAAGTTTATGATTCATACTTGAAATTGTGATTGAATCGTACTATAGCATAAGATATCATATGACAAGAATTATATAAGTTGATGTTCTAAGAATGATCATGATGCCCTCATGTCCGTATTTTATTTTTATAGACACCTCTATCTCTAAACATGTGGACATATTTTTTGATTTCGGCTTTCGCTTGAGGACAAGCGAGGTCTAAGCTTGGGGGAGTTGATACGTCCATTTTGCATCATGCTTTTATATTGATATTTATTGCATTATGGGTTGTTATTACACATTATGTCACAATACTTATGCCTATTCTCTCTTATTTTACAAGGTTTACATAAGGAGGGAGAATGCCGGCAGCTGGAATTCTGGGCTGGAAAAGGAGCAAATATTAGAGACTTATTTTGCACAACTCCAAAAGTCCTGAAACTCCACGAAAGTTATTTTTGGAAATAATAAAAAATACTGAGCGGAAGAAATACATCAGGGGGGCCTCCACCTGTCCACGAGGGTGGGGCGCGCGCGCCCCTGCCTCGTGCGCCCCCTGTTGGCCCTCCTGTGGCCATCTTCTGCTATATGAAGTCTTTCGTCTGAAGAAAATGATAAGCAACCTTTCGGGATGAGACTCCGCCGCCATGAGGCGGAACCTTGGCGGAACCAATCTAGGGCTCCGGCAGAGCTGTTCTGTCGGGGACACTTCCCTCCGGGAGGGGGAAATCATCGCCATCGTCATCGCCAACGATCCTCTCATCGGGAGGGGGTCAATCTCCATCAACATCTTCACCAGCACCATCTCCTCTCAAACCCTAGTTCATCTCTTGTATCCAATTCTTGTTTCCAAGTCCGGGATTGGTACATGTGGGTTGCTAGTAGTGTTGATTACTCCTTGTAGTTGATGCTAGTTGGTTTACTTGGTGGAAGATCATATGTTAAGATCCTATATGCATATTAATACCCCTCTGATTATGAACATGAATATGCTTTGTGAGTAGTTATGTTTGTTCCTGAGGACATGGGAGAAGTCTTGCTATTAGTAGTCATGTGAATTTGGTATTCGTTCGATATTTTGATGAGATGTATGTTGTCTCTCCTCTAGTGGTGTTATGTGAATGTCGACTACATGACACTTCACCATTATTTGGGCCAAGAGGAAGGCATTGGGAAGTAATAAGTAGATGATGGGTTGCTAGAGTGACAGAAGCTTAAACCCTAGTTTATGCGTTGCTTCATAAGGGGCTGATTTGGATCCATATGTTTCATGCTATGGTTAGGTTTACCTTAATACTTTTGTTGTAGTTGCGGATGCTTGCAATAGAGGTTAATCATAAGTGGGATGCTTGTCCAAGTAAGGATAGTACCCAAGCACCGGTCCACCCACATACCAAATTATCAAAGTACCGAACGCGAATCATATGAACGTGATGAAAACTAGCTTGACGATAATTCCCATGTGTCCTCGGGAGCGCTTTTCTCTATATAAGAGTTTGTCCAGGCTTGTCCTTTGCTACAAAAAGGATTGGGCCACCTTGCTGCACTTTATTTACTTTTGTTACTTGTTACTCGTTACAAATTATCCTATCACAAAACTATCTACTATCTATTACTTCAGTGCTTGCAGAGAATACCTTGCTGAAAACCGCTTATCATTTCCTTCTGCTCCTCGTTGGGTTCAATACTCTTACTTATCGAAAGGACTACGATAGATCCCCTATACTTGTCGGTCATCAAGACTCTTTTCTGGCGCCGTTGCCGGGGAGTGAAGCACCTTTGGTAGGTGGAATTTGGTAAGGAAAAATTTATATAGTGTGCTGAAATTTACTATCACTTGTTACTATGGAAAGTAATCCTCTGAGGGGCTTGTTCAGGGTGTCTTCACCCCGACCAGTAGAGCAAAGAGTTGCTCCTCAACCTACTGAACCTACTTAAAATGAAAATGAAAATGTGTGCTTTGAAATTCCTTCGGATATGTTAGAAAAACTGCTAGCCAATCCTTTTGCAGGAGATGGAACAAAGCATCCTGATGAGCACCTGATATATGTGGATGAAGTTTGTGGATTATTTAAGCTTACAGGTGTGTCCGGAGATGTTTTTAAGAAGAAGGTCTTCCCTTTATCTTTGAAGGGAGATGCATTGACATGGTATAGGCTATGTGATGATACGGGGTCATGGAACTACCAACGATTGAAATTGGAATTGCATCAGAAGTTTTCTCCTATGCATCTTCTTCATCGTGATCGTAATTATATATATAATTTTTGGCCTCGGGAAGGAGAAAGCATCGCTCAAGCTTGGGGGAGGCTTAAATCAATGTTATATTCATGCCCCAATCATAAACTCTCAAGAGAAATGATTATTCAAAAATTTTAGGCTCGGCTTTCTGATAACAATCGCACCATGCTCGATACTTCTTGTGCTGGCTCTTTTATGATGAAGACTATTGAATTCAAATGGGATTTATTGGAAAGAATTAAATGCAACTCTGAAGATTGGGACCTCGACGAAGGTAAGGAGTCAGGTATGACACCTAAGTATGATTGTGTTAAATCTTTTATGGATACCGATGTTTTCCGTAAATTTAATACTAAATATGGACTTGACTCTGAGATAGTAGCCTCTTTCGTGAATCTTTTGCTGCTCATATCGATCTCCCTAAGGAGAAGTGGTTTAAATATCATCCTCCCATAGAAGTAAAAGTAGCTGCACCTATTAAAGTTGAATAAAAGACTATCACTTATAATGATCCTATTGTTCCTACTTCTTATGTTGAGAAACCACCTTTCCCTGTTAGGATAAAGGATCATGCTAAAGCTTCAACTGTGGTTCGTAAAAGCAATATTAGAACTTATACACCTCCTGAGCAAATTATAGTTCAACCTCCCCGGATCCACAGTGGCATCTTGGGAGGAGTTGCGCGGCCTCGTTGCTGCGTGCTACGCGGCGCCGGCGCACCGCGCGGTTGCGGCTCTCCTCGGCGGCTCACAAGCACCACCCTCGGATTGTCACGTCAAGCCGTTCTTTCGCTAGATCGACGCCACTTCCAAGCGCCCGGGGGCTCCGCCGGGCTGGGCCGCGCCCGAGGCCGACCTCACCTTCGACTCAGGGGATCATCCCGCCTCCACCGTCGGCTCGAGTGCGCTCCTAATTCTTTGCACGCCCACCATCTGCCACGTGTCCATCACCAAGGCCCTCATCGATGGCGGCGCCGGCCTCAACATGCTCTCCGTCGAGGCCTTCAGCCTTCTTCACGTACCGCTCGAGCGGCTCCGCCCTAGCAAGCCTTTCTTAGGGGTTGGTGGAGGCTCTGCCCGCTCCCTGGGGAAGATCTGCCTCCCTATGACCTTCGACATGAGCGACAACTACCGCACCGAGCTCATCGACTTCGACATCGCCCACATCGGCCTCCCGTACAACACCATCCTCGGGTACCCGGTGCTGGCTCAGTTCATGGCAGTGACCCATCCGGCCTACAACCTCATGAAGATTCCCGGGAGCAAGAGTGTCCTCACAGTAGTTGGGGACACCAAGGAAGCCTTGATGATGCTCAAGCTCGCCCTCAAGACCGCCGCAACAGCACAACCCGCCGACGCGGATACCTCCAAGGCCAAGGGAGACGCACCAACCAAGAAGAAGAAGTTTTTTATTCAGGACAAGGTAGAAACCAAGCGAGTGCCAGTCGAGGAGGACGGGTCCTTAGGGGCAACCTTTACCATAGGCGCCAACCTCGAGCCTGGTCAAGAGGAGGCGTTGGTGAAGTTCTTGCGCGCAAACAAGGAAGTGTTCGCATGGGAGCCCGATCAGCTGGTGGGGTTCCCAAGAGGGGTGATAGAGCACCACCAGAAGGTGTGCCCCAGCGTACGCCCCGTGAAGCAGAAGGCGAGGCGGCAGTCCACCGAGAAGCAAGCTTTCATCGTCCAAGAAACCCATAAGTTGGAGGCTGTGGGTGTCATTCGCGAGGTTCGGTACCCCGAGTGGCTGGCAAACCCCGTCGTCGTCCCCAAGAAAGGCGGGAAGGAGCGGATGTGTGTCGACTTCACCAACCTCAACAAGGCCTGCCCCCAAGATCCGTTCCCGCTTCCACACATCGACTAGATCGTCGACTCCACTGCCGAGTGTGACTTGCTGTGCTTCCTGGATGCGTCCTCAGGATATCACCAGATCAAGATGGTGGTAAAATATGTGGAGAAGACAGCCTTCTTGACCCCGTGTGGGGTGTACTGCTACACTTGCATGCCTTTCGGACTGCGCAATGCAGGCGCAACCTTCCAGCGGCTCAT
Organism: Triticum dicoccoides; assembly: GCF_002162155.2. Lineage (NCBI taxonomy): Eukaryota > Viridiplantae > Streptophyta > Magnoliopsida > Poales > Poaceae > Triticum > Triticum dicoccoides. Next base: position 537,988,781 of record NC_041384.1, on the reverse strand, counting down.
GCACATCGCCTTAGGGCGGCATCTCGGGAGAAACATGGAGGCCAACATCAACGACATTGTGGTGAAGTCTCGGAGGCGAGAACCTTGATCCAAGATCTGGAGGAGACTTTCGCGAGCCTATGCCAGGTGAACTTGCGACTTAACCCAGAGAAGTGCGTGTTTGGTGTCCCTTCCGGCAAGCTGCTAGGTTTCCTCGTATCCCATAGAGGGATCGAGGCGAACGCGGAAAAGATCAAGTCCATTGAAGGCATGAGCCCACCGCAGACCCTCAAGGAAATACAGAAGTTGGCTGGTCGGGTGACTGCGTTGGGGCGCTTCATCTCCAAGCTGGGAGAGCGCGCCCTACCCTTCTTCAAGCTGATGAAGAAGAAGGGATCGTTCGAGTGGACCCCGGAGGCCGACCAAGCTTTTCAAGACCTCAAGAGATACCTGACCAGCCCTCCAATGATGGTGGCGCCACAACCTCATGAGCCCCTAGTGCTTTATCTTGCCGCCACCCCGTACTCCGCCAGCGTGGCTCTCGTGGCGGTTCGGGAAGAGCACCAAGCCAAAGGCACGTCGCGCCGAGCTATGCCACCAGTCGAGATGACACAAGACTAGGAAGGTGCCTCAAGAGCCGTAGCAACATCAACAGAGGACCAAGCTCGGCAGGACGCCACCGCCGAGGTCCCGACAGGCGATCAAGCATTGGGGGCTCCACCACCTCAGGAGGCACCCCAACTCCCGGAAGGCGCAAGCCTCATCAGTGCGCCTACCCTCGTTGAGCACCCAGTATACTTCGTCAGCATGGTGTGGCGGGATGCAAGAGCACGGTACCCCATGCCTCAGAAGCACCTACTTGCACTCCTGGTGGCCTCGCGCAAGCTGCAACACTACTTCCAAGGCCACCCCATCAAGGTCGTCTCAGCCTACCCACTAGAGAGGGTGCTCAGGAGCCCCAACTCCGCTGGGAGGGTCGCTGAGTGGAACATCGAGCCACAGGCATTCTACTTGGAGTTCATCACCACCAGGGTCATCAAGGGGGCCGCGCTCGCCGATTTTGTGGCAGAATGGATGGACGCCCTGGCGCTTGAAATAGGTGAGGACCGGTCCCTCTCACCGGGAAGCGAGGCGCCCGGCGACTGGGTCATGTATTTCAATGGTGCCTTCGCGCGCCAAGGCGCGGGGGGCTGGAGCAGTGCTCATCTCGCCCACTCAGGACAAGCTCTACTACGCCGTGCAGCTCTGCTTCCAGCAAGGCGAGAAGATCTCCAACAACATTGCAGAATACAAAGTCCTCATAGCCGGCCTGAAGGCTGCGGCGGCATTGGGGGTGAAGCGTCTCACCATCAGGGGTGAGCTCCTCGTCAACTTCTCCAACAAGGTATACGAGCCGAAGTACGAACACATGGAGGCATACCTCACAGAGGTACGCAAGATGGAGAAGCAGTTCCTAGTCCTGGAGTTGCAGCACGTGCACCGGGGAACCAACAACGAAGCCGACGACATCACCAGAAGGGCATCCCAGAGACAGCCCCAAGAGCCTGGCGTCTTCGAGGAGCGGCTCTTCAAGCCATCGGCGACACCACCGCTTTCAAGGACAGCACAGCCTCGGGAGGAGCTCCCGCAGCCACCTGCCGCATTAGCCCCAGCCTATGGCCCGACCTCGGGAGCGCGTCTACTCTTGGCGCTCGAGCCCCAGGAGGGATGGTGGACCAAGGAACTCAAGGAACACCTGATGCAAGGGATGCTACCGTAGAAGGAGGATGTGGAGCGTGTGGCCCAGCAAGCCACAACATACTGCATCTAGGACGGTGAGTTATACAGGAAGTGGCCAAATGACATTTCACTGTGTTGCATCTCCAGGGAACAAGGGAAGGAGCTGCTAGCTAACATACACGGCGGGGACTGTGGGCACCACTCGTCGTCACGAACCCTCGTCGGTAAGGCATTCTGCAGCAGATTCTACTGGCCTACGGCGCTCAATGACGCAGCTGAGCTGGTGAAGTCCTGCGAGGCCTGCCAATTCCACGCCAAGCAGATCCATCAGCCAGCTCAGGGCCTCCAGACCATTCCACTCTCGTGGCCGTTCGCAGTCTGGGGACTGGATATCCTTGGCCCATTCCCTCGGGCGCCTGGGGGCTATCGATACCTCTACGTCGCCATCGACAAGTTCACTAAGTGGGCGGAGGTGGAAGCCGTCCGCACCATCCCAGCTGACTCTGCTGTCAAGTTCATCAAGGGTCTCGTGAGCCGTCTTGGGGTCCCCAACCGCATCATCACCGATAATGGTTCGCAGTTCACCAGTAATTTCTTCAAAACGTACTGTGCTAACCTTGGAACGCAGATCTTCTACGCTTCGGTAGCGCACCCCCGGAGCAATGGTCAAGCCAAACGCGCCAACGCAGAGGTCCTGAGAGGCCTCAAGACCAGGACCTTCAAGAAGAAGCTCGAAGCCTGTGGCAGGGGCTGGCACGACGAGCACCAGTCCGTGATGTGGTCAATCCGTACCACCGCCACCAAGGCAACGGGCGAGACTCCGTTCTTCCTCGTCTACGGAGCAGAAGCGGTCCTCCCTCATGAGGTCAAGCATTGCTCTGCACGGGTCCTGGCGTTTGATGAGACGCAGCAGGACGCCACGTGGGGGATGGATCTCGTGCTGGGGGAGGAACGCCGCCACGAAGCTGCACTGCGGGCGGCAAGATACCAGCAGGCACTGCGGTGGTACCACTGTGGCAGCGTCCGCTCTAGGACGCTCGAGGTGGGTGACCTCGTCCCGAGGCGGGTGCTCTCCAGGGAAGGGCTGCATAAGCTCTCACCCATGTGGGAGGGCCCGTTCAAGGTCGTCCATGTCTCCAGGCCTGGTGCCGCGCGCCTGGAGACACAGGACGGGGTACCCATCCAGAACACCTGGAAAATCCAGCACCTCTGAAAGTTCTACCCATGAAGCAAGGCCCAACGCCTGAGGAGCAAGGCCCAGTGCCTGTGAAGATCGCCGCCCGTGGCACTCTCACGTAATAATGAGTGGGGATGTACACGCCCGGGAGTCTCAGGAGTGCCGCCCTCGGGCCTCGGGGGCTCCCTCCCACGTCCAAGTGGCAACACTTAGCTCCACGCTGGTGAGAAGACTTGAAGACTAGACTAGGTGCCGGATGCGACTTTTCATTTGCTTTCCGTATTTGGATCGCCTCTTTTAATGGAAGTTTGCTTCTGGTGTTCTTCGCTGATTTGGTTCCATCGCCTTCTGCCTATGTTTCCGTCTTCAGTTTAGCCTGTACTCTCTCTCTCGCATTCCTCGCGAGGGGGCTGGACGGGTGCCCTCGTGAGCATTTTTTCCTTTTCTGCCTTTCGTCTGCTTTTCGCCAGGCACCCACGTTCGAGCTCACAAGCTGGCACACCTCTCCTAATCCGTGCCCCTCGGGTACCGTGATATGAAGCGCTGGGTCAAGGCAGGCGGTGCCTGTGACCAAGGCTCGGGTGAACGATAAGCCTCTTAACGAATTTTTTGCAGTTCCTAAGCGCCTACCAAGGAGGCCTCGGTAGGCACCAGGAAGCAAGCGCCTCGTGAGGAGGAGGCTACTCCGAGCAAGTCAAGCTAAGTTACCTCTACACAAAATAACGACACAGCACAAAAACAACAAACATAGCATAATGATTGAGATCATAGTTCGATACACGCCCCTATGGGGCCTGTTCTGGTTTCTTCTTGATGCAGGAAGGAAAGGAAGAACAAAATAAAAGCGGCGCCTGCCCCTACAGTAGTCCACGGGGGCAAGCTCCTGGTGCCGTCCTGAGCTCAGCCGGACCCCTCCTCGCGCTTCACGGAGGCGCGGCGATGAGACGACCCGCTACCGCCTTAGAAGCGGGCACGGCGACGTGGCGGCTGGTCGTAACCACCACTGTTGGAGCTATCGTCGAGGGAAGAGCCGCCATAGCTGGACGAGACGTGGTCGGCACCAAGGGCGGGTTCGCCCTCATCATTGTCATGACCATTGCCAAGGCCGAGCACCTCCTCGCCGTCGTTCACCTCGGGGCAGCACCCGGCGCGGCGACCATCTTCCCCAAACACCCTCACATAGAGGGGCGCATCACCGTCGTACCTGAAATGAAGGGTGCACCACCTGCCCAGGTCGCGCGCGTGGGCGAACGTTTGCCAACCGCGGGCCAAAGCTATATTGCCCGCGGCGGAGATCTTGACCGTGACCCAAGAAGCCCTGCTGTAGCAACCGTCTGCCTGCTGCCAGAACCCGCTTGGACCAGAGGCTGGCAGCTCATCAACGAAGAAACGCGGGAGCTGAAGCCAGTTGCCGGCCGGATTTGCCGACCAGATGACGAACTCCATCAGCACCTCTGCCGAGTGGAAGCGCGGCCGGGGAGGCCGCGCAACCACGACACGCCTCCCTTCACCGATAGGGCTGCCGT
>NC_041384.1:537850167-537984167 GCF_002162155.2 Triticum dicoccoides | reverse complement strand
GGGGGAGGGGGGCGCAGCAAGGGTCGCGGTGTGCTTGCGGGGACGACTGCGTCCATGCTTGGGCGCCGGAGAGCCGGGGCCCTCATGAGGGGCCTTCCCCTTCTCCGCGGCAGAGAACCTCCTCGACGGCGCCATTGGTGATGGTGATGGAGCAAAGGGGGAGAAGCAAACACAATGGGAAGAGATGGGCGACAGGGGCTCCGCCCCTCCCATTTATAGCAGGAGAAGGCCAACCAGCGCCCCCCACGATCACAAGTGATGATAGTTTTTCCTTGCATGTTGCAGGGACTTGGCAAGTCGGGCAGTTGCCGAGGCTGCATGGGGAAGCGGAGACGCCCACATCTAATCAACCGCCACACGTCGACCAAGGCCACAGGCTATTAGGGCCTGCGGCGCTCTGCACTTGACCTTCGGCTTCACCTTGAAGCCAAGCCCGAGCGTGCCTTGGGCCCGGGGGCTACTGTCGATGTTCTGGGAACGAGGGTTCCTAGACTTGCCTGCCTGCGGCCCACAGCGTGGCTCTGCGAGCGGGCCCGTAAGGCCCATCTTCACGAGCAAGGACTCAATACCCTCATGAGGGGCCAAGCCTCGTGAGGCGGACGACACAAGACCTCCTTGGGAGCGGCCTCATCGGGCTGGCTCGCGAGGGGCGGAGTGATCGAGGCCAGGCAAATCTCGCAAGGTTCCTATGACGTGAGCCATGACGATTGAGACCAGGCGAGCACCAGACAGGCGCCACCGTGCACAGTGTCCTTGTTTCCTCTTTGGTGCTGACGAGGCAAGCACAGACGCAGAGTACCAAGGCATCAAGCAAAGGTTTCAATATCGGTGCAACGAGACCAAGACCAGCAGGACGGCAAGACAAAGGTCACCATGGAGCCCAAGACGGCGTCACCGTGAGAGCCTTTGGCAGGCGAAGACTACTTTTGCCAGGATAAGCTGTACTAGTTGTCCCCTTTCGAATTTTCTGCTTTTGGCAACCTTCCCGCTCAATATTTGGGAAGAGGACTAGGGCCTCTATAAATAGGACTAAGCCACCACATTAGAGGGGGGATCGGGACAACCACATGTTCACCAAGCACAAGAACACCTCGCCTCAGGAGGTTGTTCTTCCCCTTGTAATATTCATCCTCAGCCCAAGAGGCAATCCACCACCACCACACTGGAGTAGGGTATTACACCGCAATAGTGGCCCGAACCAGTATAAATCTTGTGTCCTTTGTGTTGCGAGTTCGTCGAGTTAGCCCTTGAGATCTTAGCGAAGTTAGGACGTGGATCGGTAGGGGGAGATCTTCGCGCGCACCCTAGTGTTCGAACCTTGAGGGTTTTGCCGGAACCCAAGATCCGACAACTAATGAGTTAGTTACGGGATGATGCATTACGGAACAAGTAAAGAGACTTGCCGGTGACGAGATTGAACTAGGTATGATGATACCGACGATCGAATCTCGAGCAAGTAACATACCAATGACAAAGGGAACAACGTATGTTGTTATGCGTTTTGATCGATAAAGATCTTCGTAGAATAGGTAGGAACCAATATGAGCATGCAGGTTCCACTATTGGTTATTGACCAGAGATGAGTCTCGCTCATGTCTACACAGTTCTCGAACCCGTAGGGTCCACACGCTTAACGTTCGATGACAATATGTGTTGTGAGTTATGTCATTTGATGTACCAAAGGTTGTTCGGAGTCCTGGATGTGATCACGGACATGATGAGGAGTCTTGAAATGGTCGAGACATAAAGATTGATATATTGGAAGGTTATGTTTGGACACCAGAAAGGTTTCAGATAGGTTCGGGCATTTTCCGGACTACCAGGGGGTTACCAGAACCCCCCCCCCCCCCTTGGGGGGGGGGGTTAATGGGCCTTCATGGGCTTTAGTGGAAGAGAGGAGGAGGCGGACAAGTGGAGGCGCGCCCCCAATCCCAATACGAATTGGAAAGGGGGCCAGCCCCCTTTTCCTTCTCTCTTTCTTTCCTTTCCTTCCCCTGCTAGTTGGACTAGGAAAGGGGGGAACCTACTCCTAGTAGCAGTAGGATTCCCCCCTCGGGGCGCACCCCATGAGGCCGGCCGGCCCCCTCTTCCACTCCTTTATATACGGGGGAGGGGGAACCCCATAGACACACAAGTTGATTTCTTAGCCATGTGCGGTGCCCCCTCCATAGATTTCCACCTTGGTCATATTATCATAGTGCCTAGGTGAAGCCCTGCATCCGTAACTTCATCATCACCGTCAACACGCCGTCGTGCTGACCAAACTCTCGCTCGGCCTTAGCTGGATCTAGAGTTCGAGGGACGTCACCGAGATGAATGTGTGCAGATCACGGAGGTGCCGTGCGTTTGGTACTTGATCGGTTGGATCACGAAGACGTTCGATTACATCAACCGCGTTATTCAACGCTTGCACTTTCGGTCTACGAGGGTATGTAGACACACTCTCCCCTCTCGTTGCTATGCATCTCCTAGATAGATCTTGCGTGATCGTAGGAAATTTTTGCGTTCCCCAACACCACCCCATTGTAGATGCTATGCAGGGTGTTTCCGTAATAACAAAACAACCCTTAGCCGATATCTCGGTGCCTGAAGGCGGTTGTGTTAGCAGAAAACAAGGCAATTAGATATGCGGGCTTTATAACTTTCACTTAGTCATAGGAGCTTTAAACTGGGGAAGCTAGCTATGAGCCCCGGGTTAGTGTTCGGCACCGACCGAAGTCTAGCCATTAACACTTTGGCCAATGTTATGAAAGGCCCATTGTTTATCATGGGGTAATTGGTATCGATCTATAGTTTGACACCGTCATCAGATCGCTGACCAGTTTATGCCCATTGTGACGGTCAGTTTTTGGCTTTCTCCACTAATGTGCTTAACCATTCGAGTTGGAAGCACAATCGTAGTGGTTCTCCCTTTGCACACCTAGCCGAACAAAGCGAGACATAGGAGGCAAGCACATGAGCCGGGCAACCCAACTATTGACCGAAGACACAATCCAAAACCGATGCATATATAGCAATATCCGAGAATGTTTTTGCCGAATCTCTAAAGGTGTCCAGCATTGCACTGCGAGACTTATGCTGGAAACACACAAATAGTTTATAAGTGCTATAGGCTTGGAAAACCAAAAAACTTTAGTAAAATCTTTATGCCCGAACTAAATCAAGTCATTTGGTGCCAATCGAAAAATTGGTCTTACTTTTGTGCTTCTGTCATGCATTAATATAACACATCCGATCTCAAGACTTCAAGCAGGCCAGCTTACGGCTGCAACCTCCTATTCCAAAGGCAGAGTACTGCTCATTAAGCCAGTTTAGGGAATGAAACTCGAGCAACATTAGAGAGAAAACAGGCTATTCGGCTATTGACCGCACTCGAGTCGAGAAAGGAGTGGTAGAAAAAGACTTTGCAATGACTTAGAAGAAGAACACTTATTATAAAATGGCTCATATAAATTTAAGAGCCCTAGTTAACACGGATAAAGAAAAGTGGTTTTTAACGAACCTCGTTTTTGACAAACATATTTTAGCACAAATATAATGTTTGGTCGAACCGAACAAGAATTAGAAAAACCTACGCATGGAAGCGACTGATACGTCTCCAATGTATCTATAATTTTTGATTGTTCCATGCTATTATATTATGAACCTTGGATGTTTTATATGCATTTATATGCTATTTTATATGATTTTTGGGACTAACCTATTAAACCAGAGCCCAGTGCCAGTGCCAGTTTCTGTTTTTTCCTTGTTTTAGAATATCGCAAAAAAGGAAAATCAAACGGAGGCCAATTGACCTGAAACTTCACGGAACTTATTTTTGGATCAGAAGAAGCCCAGAAGACTTGGAGTCCACATAAGGGAAGATTCGAGAAGGCCACGAGGTAGGGGGCGCGCCCTCCACCCTCGTGGGCCCCTCGTGGCTCCCCTAACGTACTTCTTCCGCCTATATATCTCCATATACCCTAAAAACATCAGGGAGCACAATAGATCAGCAGTTCTGCCGCCAGAATCCTCCGTAGCCACCGAAAGACAATCTAGACCCGTTCCGGCACCCTACCGGAGGGGGAATCCCTCTCCGGTGTCCATCTTCATCATCCCGGTGCTCTCCATGACGAGGAGGGAGTAGTTCTCCCTCGGGGCTGAGGGTATGTACCAGTAGCTATGTGTTTGATCTCTCTCTCTCTCTCTCTCTCTCTCTCGTGTTCTTGAGGTGGTACGATCTTGATGTATCGCGAGCTTTGCTATCATATTTGTATTCTATGATGTTTCTTCCCCCCTCTACTCACTTGTAATGGATTGAGTTTATCCTTTGAAGTTATCTTATCGGATTGAGTCTTTAAAGATTTGAGAACACTTGATGTATGTCTTGCCGTGGATATGTGTGGTGACAATGGGATATCACGTGATTCACTTGATGTATGTTTTGGTGATCAACTTGCGGGTTTCTCCCATGAACCTATGCATAGGGGTTGGCACACGTTTTCATCGTGATTCTCCGGTAGAAACTTTGGGGCACTCTTTGAGGTCCTTTGTGTTGGTTGAATAGATGAATCTGAGATTGTTTGATGCATATCGTATAATCATACCCACGGATACTTGAGGTGACATTGGAGTATCTAGGTGACATTAGGGTTTTGGTTGATTTGTGTCTTAAGGTGTTATTCTAGTACGAACTCTAGGGCTGTTTGTGACACTTATAGGAATAGCCCAACGGATTGATTGGAAAGAATAACTTTGAGGTGGTTTCGTACCCTACCACAATCTCTTCGTTTGTTCTCCGCTATTAGTGACTTTGGAGTGCTCTTTGTTGCATGTTGAGGGATAGTTATGTGATCCAATTATGCTATTATTGTTGAGGGAACTTGCACTAGTGAAAGTATGAACCCTAGGCCTTGTTTCAATGCATTGCAATACCATTTACGCTCACTTTTATCATTAGTTACCTTTCTGTTTTTATATTTTCAGATTACAAAAACATATATCTACTATCCATATACCACTTGTATCACCATCTCTTCGCCGAACTAGTGCACCTATACAATTTACCATTGTATTGGGTGTGTTGGGGACACAATGGACTCTTTGTTATTTGGTTGCAGGGTTGCTTGAGAGAGACCATCTTCATCCTACGCCTCCCACGGATTGATAAACCTTAGGTCATCCACTTGAGGGAAATTTGCTACTGTCCTACAAACCTCTGCACTTGGAGGCCCAACAACATCTACAAGAAGAAGGTTGCGTAGTAGACATCAAGCTCTTTTCTGGCGTCGTTGCCGGGGAGGCTAGTGCTTGAAGGTATATCTTTAGATCTTGCAATCGAGTCTTTTAGTTTGTTGTTTTATCACTAGTTTAGTCTATAAAAGAAAACTATAAAAAAATGGAATTGAGTTTGTCTCATACGCTTCACCTTTTTAATATCTTTCGTGAGTATGATGGGAAGGATAATTGTGCTCAAGTGCTAGAAGAAGATATCTATAAAATGTTTGGCACTAATTATTTGAATGACGAGCATGATTGCAATGTTGTTATTATGAATTCCTTGAATATCCATGATGCTGATGATATGCAAATCCACAAGCTTGGGGAAGCTATGTTTGATGAAGATGATATTTTTTGTCCCCCAAGCTTTGATGAGCAAATTTACTATGATGAAAGAATGCCTCCTATCTATGATGATTATTGTGATGACACGTATGCTTTAAATAATAATAATAACCATGAAACTTGTCATCTTGATCTTAATTTTCAATCACATGATAGTTATTTTGTTGAGTTTGCTCCCACTATTATTCATAAGAAGAAATTTGCTTATGTGGAGAGTAGTAAATTTTATATGCTTGTAGATCATGAAAAGAATGCTTTAGGTGATGGTTATATTGTTGAATTCATTCATGATGCTACTGACAAATATTATGAGGGAGGAATATATGCTTGTAGGAATTGCAATAATATCAAGTTTCCTCTCTATGTGCTTAAAGTTTTGAAGTTATGCTTGTTTTGCCTTCCTATGCTAGTTGATTCTTGTCCCCACAAGTTGTTTGCTCACAAAATCCCTATGCATAGTAAGTGGGTTAGACTTAAATGTGCTAGTCATATTCTTCATGATGCTCTCTTTATGTTACAATTCTTATCTTTTATGTGAGCATCGTTGCAATCATCATGCCTAGCTAGGGGCGTTAAACGATAGCGCTTGTTGGGAGGAAACCCAATTTTATTTTAGTTCCTTTCTTTTTGTTCCTGTTTATTAATAAATAATTCATCTAGCCTCTTTTTAGATGTGGTTTTATGCTTTTAATTAGTGTTTGTGCCAAGTAGAACCTTTGGAAAGACTTGGGGAAAGTCTTGTTGATCATGCTGTAAAAAACAGAAACTTTAGCGCTCACGAGAACCACTGCCATTTTTATTTGGAGAGTGCTATTTAGTTAATTATTTTTGCAGATGATTAATAGATAAATTACTCAGGTCCATAAATTTATTTGAGAATTTTATGAGTTCCATAAGTATACGTTTGATCCAGATTACTACAGACTGTTCTGTTTTTGACAGATTCTGTTTTTCATGTGTTGTTTACTTATTTTGATGAATCTATGGCTAGTAAAAGAGTTTATAAACCATAGAGAAGTTGGAATACAGTAGGTTTAACACCAATATAAATAAAAAATTATTTCATTACAGTACCTTGAAGTGGTGATTTATTTTCTTATACTAACAGAGCTTACGAGTTTTCTGTTAAGTTTTGTGTTGTGAAGTTTTCAAGTTTTGGGTAAAGATTGGATGGATTATGGAATAAGGATTGGCAAGAGCCTAAGCTTGGGTATGCCCAAGGCACCCCAAGGAAACATTCAAGGACAACCAAGAGCCTAAGCTTGGGGATGCCCCAGAAGGCATCCCCTCTGTCGTCTTCATTCATCGGTAACTTTACTTGGAGCTATATTTTTATTCACCACATGATATGTGTTTTGCTTGGAGCGTCAATTTATTTTGTTAAGATTTGATTGCTGTTATTTTGAAAAATGTCTTTCATCTTTTATTTCAATAAAAGTGGCATTGATAGCATTTACTATGCCTATTTTAGAAGTCCACATGTTGCTTTTGAAAACAGAAAGTTTACCGCTGTTGCAATAATTCCCTAGAAAATTCAGATTGTGATAAAATGTTGAAAGTTTTTGAATATTAAGCTCTGATAAATTTACTACAGTGGGAATTTTCTTTCATAATTTTTGGAGTTAGGGAAGTATGGACCTTGCTGCACTCTTCACAGACTGTCCTGTTTAGGCAGATTGCTGTTATGCTTGCATTGTTTGCATATGTTTGCTTCTTTAATGATTCTATTTGAGGATAGGACTATTAAATATGCAGAGACATTTAGTATGCAATGTTGAATAATAATTTTAGTGATTTTCTACAGTAGAGTATGATAAAGTTTTTGCAATGGTTTATAATAACTTATCTCACGAGTCTTTGTTGAGTTTTGTGTGGATGAAGCTTTTGAGATTTAGGGAGACCGTGATATGAGAGGAATTAAGGAGAAACAAAAGCTCAAGCTTGGGGATGACAAAGGCATCCCAAGATAATATTTCAAGAATTCTCAAGCGTCTAAGCTTGGGGATGCCCCGGTTGGCATCCCACCTTTCTTCTTCAACAACTATCGGTTAGTATCGGTTGATCCTAAGTTTTTGCTTCTTCACATGATGTTCGCTATTCTTAGAATGTAATTTTATTTTGCTTTGCTTGCTGTTTTGATAAAATACCAAGATCTTAAATTCTTAAATGTTAGAGAGTCTTCACATAGTTGCATAATTATTCGACTACTCATTGATCTTCACTTATATCTTTCGGAGTAGTTTGTTGTTGCTCTAGTGCTTCACTTATATCTTTTTAGAGCACGGTGGTGGTTTTATTTTATAAGAATTAATGAACTCTCATGCTTCACTTATATCATTTTGAGAGTCTTTAGAACAGCATGGTAATTTTCTTTGGTTATGAAACTAGTCCTAATATGATGGGCATCCAAGAGGGATATAATAAAAACTTTCATATAAAGTGCATTGGATACTATGAGAAGTTTGATACTTGATGATTGTTTTGAGATATGAAGATGGTGATATTAGAGTCATGATAGTTGAGTAGTTGTGAATTTGAGAAATACTTGTGTTGAAGTTTGTGATTCCCGTAGCATGCACGTATGGTGAATCGTTATGTGATGAAGTCGGAGCATGATTTATTTATTGATTGCCTTCCTTATGAGTGGCGGTCGGGGATGAGCGATGGTCTTTTCCTACCAATCTATCCCCCTAGGAGCATGCGCATAGTACTTTGTTTCGATAACTAATAGATTTTTGCAATAAGTATGTGAGTTATTTATGACTAATGTCGAGTCCATGGATTATACGCACTCTCACCTTTCCACCTTGCTAGCCTCTCTAACACCGCGCACCTTTCGCCGGTATCATACACCTACCATATCATTCCTCAAAACAGCCACCATACCTACCTATTATGGCATTTCCATAGCCATTCCGAGATATATTGCCATGCAACTTTCCACCGTTCCGTTATTATGACATGCTTCATCATTGTCATATTGCTTTGCATGATCATGTAGTTGACATCGTATTTGTGGCAAAGCCACCATTCATATTTCTTTCATACATGTCACTCATGCGTCATTGCACATCCCGGTACACCGCCGGAGGCATTCATATAGAGTCATATCTTGTTCTAAGAATCGAGTTGTAATTATTGAGTTGTAAGTAAATAAAAGTGTGATGATCATCATTATTAGAGCATTGTCCCTGTGAGGAAAGGATGATGGAGACTATGATTCCCCCACAAGTCGGGATGAGACTCCGAACGGAAATAAATAAATAAAAGAGGCCAAAGAAGCCCAAATTAAAAAAAGAGAAAAGAGGCCATAAAAAAGAGAAGGCCCAAATAAAAAAATAAAAATAAAAAAAGAATGAGAGAAAAAGAGAGAAGGGGCAATGCTACTATCCTTTTACCACACTTGTGCTTCAAAGTAGGACCATGATCTTCATGATAGAGAGTCTCCTATGTTGTCACTTTCATATACTAGTGGGAAATTTTCATTATAGAACTTGGCTTGTATATTCCAATGATGGGCTTCCTCAAAATGCCCTAGGTGTTCGTGAGCAAGCAAGTTGGATGCACACCCACTAGTTTCTTTTGTTGAGCTTTCATACATTTATAGCTCTAGTGCATCCGTTGCATGGCAATCCCTACTCACTCACATTGATATCTATTAATGGGCATATCCATAGCCCGTTGATACGCCTAGTTGATGTGATACTATCTTCTCCTTTTTGTCTTCTCCACAGCCACCATTCTATTCCACCTATATTGCTATATCCATGGCTCACGTTCATGTATTGCGTGAAGAATTAAAAAGTTTGAGAACACCAAAAGTATGAAACAATTGCTTGTCTTGTCATCGGGGTTGTGCATGATTTAAATATTTTGTGCGGTGAAGATGGAGCATAGCCAGACTATATGATTTTGTAGGGATAGCTTTCTTTGGCCATGTTATTTTGAGAAGACATGATTGCTTTGTTAGTATGCTTGAAGTATTATTATTTTTATGTCAATATTAAACTTTCGTCTTGAATCTTATGGATCTGAAATATTCTTGCCACAATAAAGAAGAATTAATTAGAGAAATATGTTAGGTAGCATTCCACATCAAAAATTCTGTTTTTATCATTTACCTACTCGAGGACGAGCAGGAATTAAGCTTGGGGATGCTGATACGTCTCCAATGTATCTATAATTTTTTGATTGTCCCATGCTATTATATTATCAACCTTGGATGTTTTATATGCATTTATATGCTATTTTATATGATTTTTGGGACTAACCTATTAACCCAGAGCCCAGAGCCAGTTTCTGTTTTTCCTTGTTTTAGAATATCGCAGAAATGGAAAATCAAACGGAGGCCAATTGACCTGAAACTTCACGGAACTTATTTTTGGATCAGAAGAAGCCCCGAAGACTTGGAGTCCATGTAAGGGAAGCTTCGAGGAAGCCATGAGGTAGGGGGGCGCGCCCACCCCCCTAGGCGCGCCCTCCACCCTCGTGGGCCCCTCGTGGCTCCCCTGACGTACTTCTTCCGCCTATATATCTCCATATACCCTAAAAACATCAGGGAGCACAATAGATCGGGAGTTCCGTCGCCAGAAGCCTCTGTAGCCACCGAAACCCAATCTAGACCCGTTCCGGCACCCTGCCAGAGGGGGAATCCCTCTCTGGTGGCCATCTTCATCATCCTGGTGCTCTGCATGACTAGGAGGGAGTAGTTCTCCCTTGGGGCTGAGGGTATGTACCAGTAGCTATGTGTTTGACCTCTCTCTCTCATGTTCTTGAGGTGGTACGATCTTGATGTATCGCGATCTTTGCTATCATATTTGGATCCTATGATGTTTCTTCCCCCTCTACTCTCTTGTAATGGATTGAGTTTCCCCTTTGAAGTTATCTTATCGGATTCAATCTTTAAAGATTTGAGAACACTTGATGCATGTCTTGCTATGGATATCTGTGGTGACAATGGGATATCACGTGATTCACTTGATGTATGTTTTGGTGATCAACTTGTGGGTTCCGCCGATGAACCTATGCATAGGGGTTGGCACACGTTTTCGTCGTGATTCTCCGGTAGAAACTTTGGGGGCACTCTTTGAGGTCCTTTGTGTTGGTTGAATAGATGAATCTGAGATTGTGTGATGCATATCGTATAATCATACCCACGGATACTTGAGGTGACATTGGAGTGTCTAGGTGACATTAGGGTTTTGGTTGATTTGTGTCTTAACGTGTTATTCTAGTACGAACCTCGTTTTTGACAAACATATTTTAGCACAAATATAATGTTTGGTCGAACCGAACAAGAATTAGAAAAACCTACGCATGGAAGCGACTGATACGTCTCCAATGTATCTATAATTTTTGATTGTTCCATGCTATTATATTATGAACCTTGGATGTTTTATATGCATTTATATGCTATTTTATATGATTTTTGGGACTAACCTATTAAACCAGAGCCCAGTGCCAGTGCCAGTTTCTGTTTTTTCCTTGTTTTAGAATATCGCAAAAAAGGAAAATCAAACGGAGGCCAATTGACCTGAAACTTCACGGAACTTATTTTTGGATCAGAAGAAGCCCAGAAGACTTGGAGTCCACATAAGGGAAGATTCGAGAAGGCCACGAGGTAGGGGGCGCGCCCTCCACCCTCGTGGGCCCCTCGTGGCTCCCCTAACATACTTCTTCCGCCTATATATCTCCATATACCCTAAAAACATCAGGGAGCACAATAGATCAGCAGTTCTGCCGCCAGAATCCTCCGTAGCCACCGAAAGACAATCTAGACCCGTTCCGGCACCCTACCGGAGGGGGAATCCCTCTCCGGTGTCCATCTTCATCATCCCGGTGCTCTCCATGACGAGGAGGGAGTAGTTCTCCCTCGGGGCTGAGGGTATGTACCAGTAGCTATGTGTTTGATCTCTCTCTCTCTCTCTCTCTCTCTCTCTCGTGTTCTTGAGGTGGTACGATCTTGATGTATCGCGAGCTTTGCTATCATATTTGTATTCTATGATGTTTCTTCCCCCCTCTACTCACTTGTAATGGATTGAGTTTATCCTTTGAAGTTATCTTATCGGATTGAGTCTTTAAAGATTTGAGAACACTTGATGTATGTCTTGCCGTGGATATGTGTGGTGACAATGGGATATCACGTGATTCACTTGATGTATGTTTTGGTGATCAACTTGCGGGTTTCTCCCATGAACCTATGCATAGGGGTTGGCACACGTTTTCATCGTGATTCTCCGGTAGAAACTTTGGGGCACTCTTTGAGGTCCTTTGTGTTGGTTGAATAGATGAATCTGAGATTGTTTGATGCATATCGTATAATCATACCCACGGATACTTGAGGTGACATTGGAGTATCTAGGTGACATTAGGGTTTTGGTTGATTTGTGTCTTAAGGTGTTATTCTAGTACGAACTCTAGGGCTGTTTGTGACACTTATAGGAATAGCCCAGCGGATTGGTTGGAAAGAATAACTTTGAGGTGGTTTCGTACCCTACCATAATCTCTTCGTTTGTTCTCCATTATTAGTGACTTTGGAGTGCTCTTTGTTGCATGTTGAGGGATAGTTATGTGATCCAATTATGCTATTATTGTTGAGGGAACTTGCGCTAGTGAAAGTATGAACCATAGGCCTTGTTTCCTAGCATTGCAATACCGTTTACGCTCACTTTTATCATTAGTTACCTTGCTGTTTTTGTATTTTCAGATTACGAAAACCTATATCTACTATCCATATACCACTTGTATCACCATCTCTTCGTCGAACTAGTGCACCTATACAATTTACCATTGTATTGGGTGTGTTGGGGACACAAGAGACTCTTTGTTATTTGGTTGCAGGGTTGCTTGAGAGAGACCGTCTTCATCCTACACCTCCCACGAATTGATAAACCTTAGGTCATCCACTTGAGGGAAATTTGCTACTGTCCTACAAACCTCTGCACTTGGAGGCCCAACAACGTCTACAAGAAGAAGGTTGCTAGCTGGTTAATGTGCTCAATGTCGATGCGGCCTGAGCTTATGGAGGGACGAGGTCCCAGCTCCCATGCCGGTCCCAAGGTGGCGGAGCGAAGAGCTCGGCACTTCGAAGTGGCGACATAGCACGGCTAATGTGGCGGGGTGGAACCTCCAGTCCGACTGAGGCGACGGAGCAGGCCGACAGTATGACGCCGAAGTCCGTGGTGTGGGTTAATGATGTGATGACAAAGCCTCGGTCCAGCCGAGGTGACGTGGTATGTCGGTACGCCGAGGTGAGAGCGCTGCCCAACCTGGATCATTTACATGTGCACAGAAAATAGTGCAAGCCGGAGATAATAGTAGTAATAATAAAATAAAATAAAAATTCGATGCATAATTAATAATTTATGCAAAGTGAGTAATAAAAGAAATATGGCCCGTGTGCCGAACACTCAATGAGATAGAGATCTCTCAGGGATGCCGAAGTCCCCGAGGCAACCAAACATGTCGGTGTGGCAATTCGACCAATAAGGTGATCACGCGAGCCGACTTACATCGATTGGGACGACGGCGTCGGCTTGCCAAAGTGATCGGGTGATGCAGCCGCAGTCCAAAAAATAATAATATAAATATAGAAGAAAAACCTCGCATAATTGATTTACACAAAATATTTTTTAAAAGAGATGTGGCCCGGCTTCGAAGCCAATGTCGATGCAGGGCGCTGGTGTGACAAAGCCTGTATCCACAGGGCAGTCCGAGTCCCCGATGAGGCGTTCGCCGAACTGCGGACGGGAAACTGACCGAACCATCACGCAACCATCATTAATGCGGCCATCACTTGACAGACCTGTGTACAAATGATGGAAAAAACCAGAGTAATAATTCCTCAGAAAAAGTAAACCCCACAAGAAAAACTTACTAGGATTAATATCACCTGGTTATCTGTTGTAGCAGTCTGAAGAAAGGTTACTCCCAAAATTGGGACTCAATCCGCACACCCATTGCCTGATGGGTGATGAAGCGACAACATGGCGATGTTGGCAAAGGTTAGCTCGCTGAGGCAAAGCCCCCGGTCCAGCTAACATGACGAAGTTGGTCGGCTGGTGACGCCAAAGTCTTCGGAGTAGGTTGATGAAGAGATGGCGAAGCCCCGGGTCTAGCCGAGGTGACGGAGCGGGTCGGTAAGGAGATGTTGCAGCTGCCATGTCAGCCGAGGTGTTGAAGCAGTTCGGCGTGATGGACATCGGCTTGAAGAAGCAACAGTGCGGCCATGCCAACACAGGTCGTGACTTGTGACGCGGTCAATGTCGGCTTGATGAAGTGACCGTGCGATGATGCCGGTGTGCCCGCTCCGTGTAATCTGTGGGGCAGCGATGTTTATAATGACTTATCCTTAGCGATGCAGAACTCTTGTTTGGCTCGCCGAGATGATGATCCGAAGAAGTCGAGCTCGGCTCAACAAAGCGACAACGTGTCTACCACAGGTCGGCAGCCGTGGAGCAATGTTGCCAGACTAATTTGACACCAGCGTGATGGTGAAGAATACCTCAGAGAAGGCTTATAATTTTATTGGAACGTGTTTAAGAACAATGCACAGTACCATAGGAAGAGATTCTTCCAAAAAGGATGTCCAATATCCCGTTCATGAAGAAAGATGAACTCAGATCGGATTTGTATTCGCGCAGAAAACAGATCCAAAAAGTGATGCTCTAATCGGAAGGTTCCCGGAGTTTGAACGGCCGGATCGGGCTGAAATTTTGAGATGTGGTAGATATGGAAATTCCACAGAAGATGAACGGTTGGATCTTCCAAATAAACTCCGAACTAGGATCTGAAGACCACGCCCTAAACTCGTCCAGATTCCCATGCAAACTCGACAGGCCTCCGGTATATCAGAGATCGCCGGGGATTCCTCCATCGGAAGGCGATGAAATTTTACAAGGTTGTTGTATACTCAATTCCACCAAAGGGTTCACCAAATCAACTTCAGAGGAGATAGTGGCAGCAAAAACAAGTCTGTTGTACAAAAAAAATTATGCGATCGCACAAGGGCAATATTGACGACGAGCCCCCAGGCTCCATGGACGACTTTTCCATGGTCTCGGTTGAGATTTGAGCTGATGATGATGAAAGTATCTGTCTGATCTTGATGATCTAACGTGGAGTGCGGTCCTCGGTCCAGCCGAGGTGACCAGTCGAGCCGGCAACAAAGATGCCGACATCGACCATAAAGCTCGGCTCCGATGCGTAGATCATGCCGGAGACAATCTGAATTCCCATCACACCGTGGCGACTGCCAGCAACCTCTCAATTAAAGCACCAATGTCAGTTCTATATACGGCATATCTCATAGTAGGGGTCCTAAGCTAGGCGTCTTGGAGCGATGGTAACATGGACACGGGATTTTACCCAGGTTCGGGCGCTCTTGATGGAGGTAAAACCCTATGTCCTGCTTTTGATTGTATTCATATGGGAGATAGTACGGAGTACATGTGTCTACCACAAGATTGTTCTAATGAATATTAGATGTTCTATTGACTAGCCTGGCCTCGGTTTATATAACACACCAGAGGCCTAGGATTTTAGGAGAGTCCTCGGCTTGTGCACCAAGTCTTGTCGAAACTTCCTTGTATGCGGCATGGGCTGCCCGAAGTGCCCCATGAGTGAACCGTCATGGGGTCCTCGGCTCGATCCACCTGATCGTGGGACGACGTGGTGAGTAGCCCCTAGTCCAGGACACCGTCAGTCGTGTGCTCGACAGGAGGTGCAGGTGCAGGTGCCCCCTGCCGCGGTAACGGAACAGCGACGATAGTTGGAAAGGAGCCACCAGCTACTAGGGGGGGTGTGCACCACGCGATGTGCTAGCGGTGAGAGGGCGGTGTGCACCAAACGCAGGTATGCAACAACCTTGGCGAAGGTTGGGTTGGGGATGAGCATGAGGTTGGCCGCCACGTCGATGAACTCCTCGTCGAGGCCGGTGATGAGGGTGCCAAGGAGGAGGTCATCAGAGACCTTCTCGCCGATGTCGCGGAGCTCGTCGCAAAGGCACTTTAGGCACGTGCAGAAATCGTTCATGGAGGAGGTATTTTGATGGCACCCGAAGAATTCTTGCTGAAGGAAGATGAGCCACTGAAGCCGGTTGTTGGTGAAGAGACCATTAAGCTTTTTCCAAACAGAGTAGTCATCATCATCATCATCCTACACAACCGTGTAAAAAAGATTCTTTGAGATGGTTAGATAAAACCAATGGATGAGAGTAGCTTCAATGACTGACCACTCGGCGTCCAACTTCATGGCCTTCACGTCAACGGGGCCGTCGATGTGCTCCTGGAGGTGGTACTCACGAAAGATGAGGTTGAAGTAGGTCTTCCATGAGTAATAGGAGGAATCCTTTTAGGAGTGACGGACGGGAACGCGATCGAGGATGTTGAGATCACAGGTGTCTTCGGTGGAGACAAGATTGTGGCCGGCAAAGGGCTTTGAGCCACCGAAGATGGAGGAGGAAGAGCCCATGGCGGTGGTGTGGGAGGAGGAGAGGTTCGGCTTGGGAAGGAAGGGAAGGAAGGAATGGTGGGAGGCGGCAAGGAAACTACAACAACCGGTGAGTTAGGAGGGGGAGTAGGCGCGACAGCGGGGAGGCAGTGGCAGCTGTGCGGTGGCAGCGGCGGAAGCTTAGGTTAGGAATTTTTCGATAACTAGTACCATCTATATAGACAATATTTGGATCAATGAATTGTATTGATCATATACCATAGCATATATAGAGTACATGGGCAGCGAGATCTCAACCATATCCACATTAAAAGGGAAGGTTTGGGAGACATCTCTAGACTAGGAACAATAAAACGAAATCCTAGCTGCCTAGTGTACATGCGATAATATCCGTGCTCAACAAAAGCCACAGATGGTGAAGGCTGGTGCAGGCGTGTTGGATGCACATGTGCATACTTGGCTTTTCAGCATGAGAGCGGAGAAGTTGGGGAGCACCATGATGATGATTATGCCGTGGTTGAAGATAATGACATGCTTGGGTCTGGATGCAGATTATTGTGTTGCAGGAGTCTCCTCCAAAGGTTCAGAAATGATGACACGGAGCTCTGGACGTCTTCATGTTTTATTGGTTGTTTTAGGGTGCCTTTTGTTATTCTATTTTTTTGTGTATGTTAGGGTGTGCTTGTACCGTTAAGGACTCTGTATTAGGTCATGATTTGAATACAAATTCACTTTCTTAAAAAAAGAACCAAAGTACCAATAACTTAGGCCATCTCCAATGCATGACCCCATCCGGTTCGGATGTATCCAGTTTGGTCCGAACAAACACACGCCGCAGCTCGGCACGCGATCCCATCCCCAAATTTTGTCCATTTGGCATCCAGACCACCCGATTTCTGGCGCAAACTTGTGCCCGGTTTGTGTCCAGACGGACAGTGAATGCACGCCCATGCGCCTGCTCTGTGTTTGGCTCGGGCTCACGTGGCAGCTTCCCACCTACCTCCCACCGCCCGCATTTACAGTGCACGGGCGGGCGGACCCACCTGCCAGCCACCCATTCACAGCGGTTGCCATCCTTTTCAATGTGGAAGCCATGGACCGGCCAATCCACACTTCCACTCTGAAGAAAATATGCCCTAGAGGCAATAACAAAGTTGGTATTTATATTTCCTTATATCATGATAAATGTTTATTATTCATGCTAGAATTGTATTAACCGGAAACTTGATACATGTGTGGATGCATAGACAAAACAAAGTGTCCCTAGTATGCCTCTACTTGACTAGCTCGTTAATCAAAGATGGTTAAGTTTCCTGACCGTAGACATGTGTTGTCATTTGATGAACAGGATCACATCATTAGGAGAATGATGTGATGGACCAGACCCATCCATTAGCTTAGCATAATGAACGTTAAGTTTTATTGCTATTGCTTTCTTCATGACTTATACATATTCCCCTAACTATGAGATTATGCAACTCCCGAATACCGGAGGAACACCTTGTGTGCTATCAAACGTCACAACGTAACTGGGTGATTATAAAGATGCTCTATAGGTGTCTCCGATGGTGTTTGTTGAGTTGGCATAGATCGAGATTAGGATTTGTCACTCCGTGTATCGGAGAGGTATCTCTGGTCCCTCTCGGTAATGCACATCACTATGAGCCTTGCAAGCAATGTGACTAATGAGTTAGTTACGAGATGATGCATTACAGAATGAGCAGAGACTTGCCGATAACGAGATTGAACTAGGTATGAGGATACCGACGATCAAATCTCGGGCAAGTAACATACCGATGACAAAGGGAATGACGTATGTTGTTATGCGGTTTGACCGATAAAGATCTTCATAGAATATGTAGGAACCAATATGAGCATCCAGGTTCCGCTATTGGTTATTGACTGGAGATGTGTCTCAGTCATGTCTACATAGTTCTCGAACCCGTAGGGTATGCACGCTTAACATTCGATGACGATTTGTATTATGAGTTATGTGATTTGATGACGAAAGTTTGTTCGGAGTCCCGAATGAGATCGCAGACATGACGAGGAGTCTCGAAATGGTCAAGAGGTAAAGATCGATATATTGGAAGGTTATATTCGGACACTGGAATGGTTCCGAAGTGTTTCGGGTATTTTTCGGAGTACTAGGAGGTTACCGGACCCCCCCGGAAGAAGTTGGCCTTAATGGGCTTTAGTGGAAAGGAGAGAAGGGCCTCAAGGGGTGGCCGCGGGCCCCCCATGGCTTGTCCGAATTGGACTAGGAGGGGGGCTCCCCCTCTTTCCTTCTCCCATCTTCCTCCTTCCCTCCTTCTCCTTGTTGGAATAGGAAAAGGGGGGGCAAATCCTACTTGGACTGGGAGTCCAAGTAGGAATCCCCCCTTTGGCGCGCCCCCTTGGGCCGGCCTCCTTCCCCCCCTCCTTTATATACGTGGGAGGGGGCACCCCAAAGGTCACCAAGTCTTCTCTTAGCCGTGTGCAGTGCCCCCCTCCACAGTTACACACCTCGGTCATATCATTGTAGTGCTTAGGCGAAGCCCTATGCCGGTAACTTCATCATCATCGTCAACACGCCATCGTGTTGAGGAAACTCTCCCTCGCCCTCAACTGGATCAAGAGCTCGAGGGAAGTCATCGAGCTGAACGTGTGCTGAACATGGAGGTGTCGTACGTTCGGTGCTAGGATCGGTTGGATCGCGAAGACGTTCGACTACATCAACCGCGTTACTAAACGCTTTCGCTTTCAGTCTACGAGGGTACATGGACACACTGTCCCCTCTCGTTGCTATGCATCTCCTAGATAGATCTTGTGTGATCATAGGATTTTTTTTGAAATACTACGTTCCCCAACAGTAGTATCAGAACTAGGTCTATGCATAGATGTTATATGCACGAGTAGAACACAATGAGTTGTGGACGATAATAGTCATACTGCTTACCAGCAACGTCTTTGATTTGGATGAAGCGGCCCAGACCGACATTACATGACCGCGTTCATGAGACTGGTTCTACTGACATGCTTTGCACACAGGTGGTTGGCGGGTGTCTGTTTCTCCAATTTTAGTTGAATCAAGTTTGACTATGCCCCGTCCTTGTTGAAGGTTAAAATAGCACACTTGACGAAAAATCATTGTGGTTTTGATGTGTAGGTAAGAACGGTTCTATATAGAAGCTCGTAGAAGCCACGTAAAACTTGCAACAACAAAGTAGAGGCCATCTAACTTGTTTTTGCAGGGCATGTTGTGATGTGATATGGTCAAGACGTGATGAGATATAAATTGTTGTATGAGATGATCATGTTTTGTAAAAGTTATCGGCAACTGGCGGGAGCCTTATGGTTGTCCCTTTATTGTATGAAATGCAATCGCCATGTAATTGCTTTACTTTATCACTAAGCGGTAGCGATAGTCGTTGAAGCAATAGTTGGCGAGATGAAAACGATGCTATGATGGAGATCAAGGTGTCAAGCCGGTGAGGATGGTGATCATGACGGTGTTTTGGAGATGGAGATCAAAGGCACAAGGTGATGATGGCCATATCATATCACTTATATTGATTGCATGTGATGTTTATCCTTTATGCATCTTATCTTGCTTAGTACGGCGGTAGCATTATAAGATGATCCCTCAGTAAATTTCAAGGTATAAGTGTTCTCCCTGAGTATGCACCATTGCTACAGTTCGTCGCCTGAGACATCACGTGATGATCAGGTGTGATAAGCTCTATGTTCACATACAACGGGTGCAAGCCAGTTTTGCACATGCAGAATACTCTGGTTAAACTTGACGAGCCTAGCATATGCAGATATGGCCTCGGATCACCGAAACCGAAAGGGAATACTCGTGATGATCAGGTGTGATAAGCTCTACGTTCACAATTGAAAGATACCCCATCTCACGTGATACTCCATATGCAGATATGGATCACATGATCATTTAGATGACTAGAGGGATGTCTATCTAAGTGGGAGTTCTTAAGTAATATGATTAATTGGACTTTAATTTATCATGAACTTAGTACCTGATAGTATTTTGCAAATCTATGTTGTTGTAGATCAATGGCCCGTGCTATCGTTCCCTTGAATTTTAATGCGATCCTAGAGAAAGCTAAGTTGAAAGATGATAGTAGCAACTACACGGACTGGGTCCGTAACTTGAGGATTATCCTCATTGCTGCACAGAAGAATTACGTCCTGGAAGCACCGCTAGGTGCAAAACCTGTTGCACGAGCAACTCCGGACGTTGTGAACGTCTGGCAGAGCAAAGTTGATGACTACTCGATAGTTCCGTGTGCCATGCTATACGGCTTAGAATCGGGACTTCAACGGCGTTTTGAACGTCATGGAGCATATGAGATGTTCCAGGAGTTGAAGTTAATATTTCAAGAAAATGCCCGAATTGAGAGATATGAAGTCTCCAATAAGTTATATAGCTGCAAGATGGAGGATAATAGTTCTGTTTGTGAACATATACTCAGAATGTCTGGGTACCACAACCACTTGACTCAACTGGGAGTTAATCTTCCTGATGATAGTGTCATTGACAGAGTTCTTCAATCACTGCCACCAAGCTACAAAAGCTTCATGATGAACTATAATATGCAAGGGATGTATAAGACAATTCCAGAGCTCTTCGCAATGCTAAAGGCCGTGGAGGTAGAAATCAAGAAGGAGCATCAAGTGTTGATGGTCAACAAGACCACCAGTTTCAAGAAAAAGGGCAAAGGGAAGAAGGGGAACTTCAAGAAGAACGACAAGCAAGTTGTTGCTCAAGTGAAGAAGCCCAAATCTGGATCTAAGCCTGAGACTGAGTGCTTCTACTGCAAAGGGACTGGTCACTGGAAGTGGAACTGCCCCAAGTATTTGGCGGATAAGAAGGATGGCAAAGTGAAAGGTATATTTGATATACATGTTATTGATGTGTACCTTACTAATGCTCGTAGTAGCGCCTGGGTATTTGATACTGGTTCTGTTGCTCATATTTGCAACTCGAAACAGGGGCTACGGATTAAACGAAGATTGGCTAAGGACGAGGTGACTATGCGCGTGGGAAATGGTTCCAAAGTCGATGTGATCGCTGTCGACACGCTACCTCTACGTCTACCGTCGGGATTAGTTTTAGACCTAAATAATTTTTATTTGGTGCCAGTGTTGAGCATGAACATTATATCTGGATCTTGTTTGATGCGAGACGGTTATTCATTTAAATCAGAGAATAATGGTTGTTCTATTTATATGAGTAATATCTTTTATGGTCATGCACCCTTGAGGAGTGGTCTATTTCTGTTGAATCTTGATTGTAGTGATACACATATTCATCATATTGAAGCCAAAAGATGCAAGGTTAATAATGATAGTGCAACTTATTTGTGGCACTGCCATTTAGGTCATATTGGTGTAAAGCGCATGAAGAAACTCTATGCCGATGGGCTCTTGGAATCACTTGATTATGAATCACTTGATGCTTGCGAACCATGCCTCATGGGCAAGATGACTAAAACTCCGTTCTCTGAAATAATGGAGCGATCAACTGACTTATTGGAAATAATACATACTGATGTATGCGGTTCGATGAGTGTTGAGGCTCATGGCAGGTATCGTTATTTTTTCACCTTCATAGATGATTTGAGAAGATATGGGTATATCTACTTGATGAAACATAAGTCTGAAACATTTGAAAAGTTCAAAGAATTTCATAGTGAAGTTGAAAATCATCGTAGCAAGAAAATAAAGTTTCTACGATCTGATCGTGGACGTGAATATTTGAGTTATGAGTTTTGTCTTCAATTGAAAAAATCTGGAATAGTTTCGCAACTCACGCCACCTGGAACACCACAGCGTAATGGTGTGTCCGAACGTCGTAACTGCACTTTATTAGATATGGTGCGATCTATGATGTCTCTTACTTATTTACCGCTATCGTTTTGGGGTTTTCCTTTATAGACGGCTACATTCACGTTAAATAGGGCACCATCTAAATCCGTTGAGACGACATCATATCTGTGGTTTGGCAAGAAACCCAAGTTGTTGTTTCTTAAAGTTTGGGGCTGCGATGTGAAAGTGCAACTATCCTTGGGTGGTTTTGGTAATTACTAACAACATATAGCTCATTGAACTAATGCTATTTCAAGATGATCATTTCATAAAGTTCAATGATTGGCATGGCATGGATTAGGAATGTGGACCCCTCAAAATGCTAAGGACACATATTGGCTCAAGCTTAAGACTCTACCTTTTCATTTTAGTGATCCAAGATCACATCGAGTCCATAGGAAAAGCCAATACTATTAAAAGGGGAGGTGTTGCTTAATGGCTTGCTTGCTCAAAATGCTTAGTGATATGCGCCAAAAGCCCTCGACCACTTTCTCATATCCACATATGTCCCAAACCAAAAGTCAAACTCGGCCCTACCAATTTGATCTATTCGGTCCCATTGAGTTCACTTGACATAGCCACTGCCAAAAACCCTAGTCACTTCGGTCTCACCGATAGGGATCTCGATCTCACCAAGATGGGATTGCAATCTCTCTGTTTCCCTTCATAACGTTTTGGTCCAACCAAGATGAGCGATCGGTCCGACCGAGTTCGCAATGCAAACTCTTTGTTTCCCTTTCGTAACGTTTCGGTCTCACCGAAATGAGAGATTCGGTCCCATCGAGTTTGCCTGACCAACTCTCTGGTTAGCTTATTACCAAAGTCGGTCCCACCGAGTTTGTGTAATCGGTCTCACTAAGATTACGTTATGCACTAACCCTAATGAAATCGGTCCCACCGAGTTGACATGTCGGTCCCACCGAAAATCCTAATGTTCACATTTTGAACTAAATCGGTCTGACCGAGTTTCATGATTCGGTCCCACCGAGTTTGGTGATTTGTGTGTAATGGTTAGATTTTGTGTGGAAGCTATATATACCCCTCCACCCTTCCTTCATTAGCAAGGAGAGCCATCAGAACGTGCCTACACTTGCAGCATTCATTTTCTGAGAGAGAACCACCTACTCATGTGTTGAGACCAAGATATTCCATTCCAACCATATGAATCTTGATCTCTAGCCTTCCCCAAGTTGCTTTACACTCAAATCATATTTCCACCAAGTCCAAATCCGTGAGAGAGAGTTGAGAGTTGGGGAGACTATCATTTGAAGCACAATAGCAAGAAGTTCATAATCAACACACCATCTATTACCTTTTGGAGAGTGGTGTCTCCTAGATTGGTTAGGTGTCACTTGGGAGCCTCTGACAAGATTTTGGAGTTGAACCAAGGAGTTTGTAAGGGCAAGGAGATCGCCTACTTCGTGAAGATCTACCCTAGTGAGGCAAGTCCTTCATGGGCGATGGCCATGGTGGGATAGACAAGGTTGCTTCTTCATGGACCCTTCATGGGTGGAGCCCTCCATGGACTCGTGCAACCGTTACCTTTCGTGGGTTGAAGTCTCCATCAACGTGGATGTACGATAGCACCACCTATCGGAACCATGCCAAAAATCTCCGTGTCTACATTGCGTTTGCTCCGTCCAAACTCCTCCCTTTACCTTCATGTGCAATGTTTTACATTCCGCTGCTATACTCTTAGACTTGCATGTGTAGGTTGATTGCTTGACTTGTGCTAAGTTGCTAACATCTGCGAAGACTTAAAATTGGGAAAAGGATAGATTTTTATTTGGTCAAGTAGTATGAGAGCAAAGTATGGACTTTGGTTGACTTGCCCGATGATCGGCAAGCCATAGAGAATAAATGGATCTTCAAGAAGAAGACTGATGCTGACGGTAATGTTATTGTCTACAAAGCTTGACTGGTTGCGAAAGGTTTTCGACAAGTTCAAGGAGTTGACTATGATGAGACCTTCTCACCCATAGCGATGCTTAAGTCTGTCCGAATCATCTTAGCAATTGCCGTATTTTATGATTATGAAATTTGGCAAATGGATGTCAAAACTGCATTCCTTAATGGATATATTAAAGAAGAGTTGTATATGATACAACCAGAATGTTTTGTCAATCCTAAAGGTGCTAACAAAATGTGCAAGCTCCAGCGATCCATGTATGGACTAGTGCAAGCATCTCGGAGTTGGAATATACACTTTGATGAGTTGATCAAAGCATGTAGTTTTATACAAACTTGCAGTGAAGCCTGTATTTACAAGAAAGTGAGTGGGAGCAGTACAACATTTCTGATAAGTATATGTGAATGACATATTGTTGATCGAAAATGATGTAAATTTTTCTAGAAAGCATAAAGGAGTATTTGAAAGGAGTTTTTCAAAGAAATGCCTCGGTGAAGCTGCTTACATATTGGGCATCAAGATCTATAGAGATAGATCAAGATGCTTGATAAGATTTTTCAATGAGTACATACCTTGACAAGATTTTGAAGTAATTCAAAATGGAACAGTCAAAGAAGGAGTTCTTGCCTGTATTGCAAGGTGTAAAGTTGAGTAAGACTCAAAACATGACCACGGCAGAAAATAGAAAGAGAACGAAAGTCATTCCCTATGCCTCAGCCATAGGTTCTATAAAGTATGCTATGATGTGCACCAAACCTATTGTGTACCTTGCCATGAGTTTGGCAAGGTGGTATGATATTGATCCAGGAGTGGATCACTGGACAGTGGTCAAAATTATCCATAGAAGACTAAGGAGATATTTCTCGGTTATGGAGGTGATAAAGAGTTCATCCTAAAGAGTTACATCGATGCAAGCTTTTACACTGATCCTGATGACTCTGAGTCTCAATCTGGATACATATTGGAAGTGGGAGAAATTAGCTATAGTAGCTCCATGCAGAGCATTGTAGACATAGAAAATTTGCAAAATACATACGGCTCTGAATGTGACAGAGCCATTGACTAAAGATTCTCTCACAAGCAAAACATGTTCACACCTTACTACTCTTTGGGTGTTAATCACATAGCGATGTGAACTATATTATTGACTCTAGTGAAATCCTTTGGGCATTAGTCACATGGCGATGTGAACTAATCAGATAAAGATGTGAACTATTGGTGTTAAACCACATGACGATGTGAACTAGAATATTGACTCTAGTGCAAGTGGGAGACTGGAGGAAATATGCCCTAGAGGCAATAATAAAGTTGTTATTCATATTTCCTTATATCATGATAAATGTTTATTATTCATGGTAGAATTGTATTAACCGGAAACTTGATACATGTGTGGATATGATGACCCACAAGTATAGATGATCTATCATAGTCCTTTCGATAAGTAAGAGTGTCGAACCCAACAAGGAGCTGCAAGTACTGAAATAAGTGGTAACAGATAGTTTTGTGATAAGATAATTTGTAATGAGCAACAAGTAGCAAAAGTAAATAAAGTGCAGCAAGGTGGCCCAATCCTTTTTGTAGCAAAGGACAAGCCTAGACAAACTCTTATATGATGTAAAGTGCTCCCGAGGACACATGGGAATATCGTCAAGCTAGTTTTCATCACGCTCATATGATTCGCGTTCGATACTTTGATAATTTGGTATGTGGGTGGACCGGTGCTTGTGTGCTATCCTTACTTGGACAAACATCCCACTTATGATTAACCTCTATTGCAAGCATCCAAAAATACAACAAAACTATTAAGGTAAACCTAACCATAGCATGAAACATATGGATCCAATTCAGCCCCTTACGCAGCAACTCATAAACTAGGGTTTAAGCTTCTGTCACTCTAGCAACCCATCATATACTTATTACTTCCCAATGCCTTCCTCTAGGCCCAAACAATTGTGAAGTGTCATGTAGTCGATGTTCACATAACACCACTAGAGGAGAGACAATATACATCTCATCAAAATATCGAACGAATACCAAATTCACATGACTACTAATAGCAAGACTTCTCCCATGTCCTGAGGAAAAAAAGTAACTACTCACAAAGCATAAACATGTGCATAATCAGAGGGGTATTAATGTGCATATAGGATCTGAACATATGATCTTCCACCAATTAAACCAACTAGCATCAACTACAAGGAGTAATTAACACTACTAGCACCAATCCCGGACTTGGAGACAAGAATTGGATACAAGAGATGAACTAGGGTTTTGAGATGAGATGGTGTTGATGAAGATGTTGATGGAGATTGCCCTCTCCCGATGAGAGGAGCGTTGGTGATGACGATGGCGATGATTTCCCCCTCCAGGAGGGAAGTTTCCCCGGCAGAACAGCCCCGCCAGAACCCTAGATTGGCTCCGCCAAGGTTCCGCCTCGTGGCGGCGGAGTTTCGTCCAAGAAGATGGCTTATGATTTTTTTCCCATCGAAACAATCCATATAGCAGAAGATGGTCACCGGAGGGCCACCAGGGGGCCCACGAGGTAGGGCGGCACGCCCAGGGGGGTAGGGCGCGCCCCACCCTCGTGGGCAGGGTGTGGCCCCTGGTGAAGTTCTTGAGCTCAATGTTTTTCATATATTTGGAAAACATCATCCGTGAAGTTTCGGGACTTTTGGAGTTGTGCAGAATATGTCTCTAATATTTTCTCCTTTTCCAGCCAGAATCCCAGCTGTCGACATTCTCCCTCTTTATGTAAACCTTGTAAAATAAGAGAGAATAGGCATAAGTATTGTGACATAATGTGTAATAACAGCCCTTAATGCAATAAATATTGATATAAAAGCATGATGCAAAATGGACGTATCAACTCCCCCAAGCTTAGACCTCACTTATCCTCAAGCGAAAAGCCAAAATCGAAAAAATATGTCCACATGTTTAGAGATGAAGGTGTCGATAAAAATAAAATACAGACATTAGGGCATCATGATCATTCTTAGAATAGCAACTTATATAATTCTTGTCATATGATATCTTATGCTAGAGTAATAATTCAATCACAATATCAAGTATGAATCGTAAACTTCTTTGAAAACTAACAAACTATAATCTCAGTCATTGAGGCAATTGCAATTTATCATAACATAGGAAAGAGTCAATGTATAAGAGCTTTTCAGCAAGTCCACATACTCAACTATCATATAGTCTTTCACAATTGCTGACACTCACGCAATACTTATGGGTATGGAGTTTTAATCGGACACAGAGAAAGATAGGGGCTTATAGTTTTGCCTCCCAACGTTTTACCTCAAGGGTAATGTCAACAGTAATAGTTCATGAAAACCCACATCCAATTAGCCATATATACCAGGATCTTTCCAACATATTGTGCTTGCCAAAGGATAAAATGTAAAAAGGAAGTGTGAAGATCACCATGACTCTTATGCAATATAGGAGATAAAAGTAAAAGATAGGCCCTTCATAGAGGGAAGCAGAGGTTGTCATGCGCTTTTATGGTTGGATGCATAAAATCCTAATGTGAAAGAACATCACTTTATATTGCCACTTGTGATAAGGACCTTTATTATGCAGTCTGTCGCTTTTATTACTTCCATATCACACGATCGTATAAAGCTTATTTCTTCCACACCAATCAATCATACATATTTAGAGAGCAATATTTTTATTGCTTGCACTGATGACAACTTACTTGATGGATCTTACTCAATCCGTAGGTAGGTATGGTGGACTCTCATGGCAAAACTGGTTTAAGGGTGTTTGGAAGCACAAGTAGTATCTCTACTTGGTGCAATGAATTTGGCTAGCATGAAGGGGAAAGGCAAGTTCAACATGTTGGAGGATCCAAGACAATATAATTTATCTCAGATGTAAGAAAACATAACCCATTACGTTGTCTTCCTTGTTCAATGTCAACTCTTTAGCATGTCATATTTTAATGAGTGCTCACAATCATAAAAGATGTCCAAGATAGTATATTTATATGTGAAGACCTCTCTTTATTTATTACTTCCTATTAATTGCAACGATGACCAAAACTATGTTTGTCAACCCTCAATAACTTTTATTCATCATACTCTTTCTATGTGAGCTCATTACTCTCCATAAGAGTCACATGATCTCTTTGTTTCTTTTTATTTCCTTTTCTTTTCTTTTCTTTTATTTGGGATCATGGAAAAAATAAGCAAGCCCTTGACTCAACACTAATCTTTATTATATAGCTCAAGGACTCGATTACATAGAAGGATAATAAAGCAAAACTCATGACTAGGTCATACTAAGAACTTTTATTCTACTAGATCAAAATATTACCAAAAGGATCGAACTAAGAAAACGGTAAAGATAAAAGTGATGGTGATACAATACCGGGGCACTCCCCCAAGCTTTGCAGTTGCCAAGTGGAGTGCCCATACCCAGGTGATTATGTCTCCTTTGTTGGTGAAGAAGGTGGAGTTGTTGATGATGGATAGTTGCACATCGAACGTAGGAGGTCTTCTAGCTTGCGGATAATGCCCTTGAGTGCGATGATATGCTCCTTCAACAAAATATTTTCACGTGTGAGATACTTATTTTGTATACGAGCTAACTCAATCATCTTGAAGGCTTCGATTTCTGTTGGGGTAAGAAGATTGTGATACAGTTGAAGGGTGTCTTCTGTTGCTGGAACTTGGTCCTCCATGTCCTTCTTGATCCCTTCATCCTTGTTGATCTCCATAGGTTCTTCCCTCTTCAGCTCTACCTTCATTAGCCAAGCATTGTTGCCCTCATGGTTGGAGGAGGAGGGAGACGACATAGTGCCTGGCCTTGACAACCTTGACAGAAAATAGCTCAAAACAAAAACAAGAGGATTTTGCATGATACGGGAGTCAAAACCCCCGGGAGGTTATATAATGAATTTTTACCGACCAAAATGCGTGTTCTATAAGAAAACGGAGTCTAGAGAGCACACGAGGTGCCCACAAGGTAGGGGGCATGCCCAGGGGGGTAGGGCACGCCCTCCACCCTCGTGGGGCCCTCGTGTCCTTTTCCGGACTGCTGCTTATTTTTCTATTTTTCTAAATATTCCAAAACGGAGAAATATTGCCTTAAAAACTGTTTTGGAGTCGGTTTACTTACCGTACCATATACCTATTCCTTTTCGGAGTCTGAAGCGTTTCGGAAAGTGTCCTTTGTGTACTCTTCCGGGGTTATGGTTTCAATAACATTGGTTTCAACATTTATGGGATTACCTGAGATATAATGTTTGACTCTTTGACCATTTACCACCTTCGGATTTGTGCCTTTGAAGTTGTTGATTTTTATGGCACCGGAACGATAGACCTCCTCGATAACGTAAGGGCCTTCCCATTTAGAGAGAATTTTTCCTGCAAAAAATCTTAAATGAGAGTTTTATAGCAATACATAATCACCTACATTAAACTCATGCTTTTGTATTCTTTTATCATGCCACCTTTTAACTTTTTCTTTAAACAACTTGGCATTTTTGTAGGCTTGGGTTCTCCATTCATCAAGTGAGTTAATATCAAATAACCTCTTCTCACCGGCAAGTTTAAAATCATAATTTAGTTCTTTAATAGCCCACTAAGCCTTGTGTTCTAGTTCGAGAGGTAAGTGACATGCTTTTCCATAGACCATTTTATACGGAGACATACCCATATGATTTTTATATGCAGTTCTATAGGCCCATAATGCATCATCAAGTTTCTTGGACCAATTCTTTCTAGACCTATTAACAGTCTTTTGCAAAATTAATTTGAGTTCTCTATTACTCAATTCTACTTGACCACTAGACTGAGGGTGATAAGGGGATGCAATTCTATGATTAACATCATATTTAGCAAGCATTTTAAGGAAAGCACCATGAATAAAATGTGAACCACCATCAGTCATTAAATATCTAGGGACTCCAAACCTTGGAAAGATAACTTCTTTAAGCATTTTAATAGAAGTGTTATGATCAGCACTACTAGCTGGAATAGCTTCTACCCATTAGTAACGTAATCAACAACAACTAAAATATGTGTATAACAATTAGAGGAAGGAAAAGGTCCCATATCGTCAAAGCCCCAGACATCAAATGGTTCAATAACAAGTGAATAATTCATAGGCATTTCTTGACGTCTACTAATATTACCAATTCTTTGACATTCATCACAAGATAAGACAAACTTACGGGCATCCTTGAAGAGAGTGGGCCAATAAAAAGCAGATTCTTGTACCTTATGTGCAGTTCTATCTCCAGCATGGTGCCCTCCATAAGCTTCGGAGTGACACTTGCATAGGATCTGTCCCTGTTCATGCTCAGGTACACAACATCTAATAACACTATCTACTCCTTCTTTATAAAGATGTGGGTCATCCCAAAAGTAATGCCTCAAATCATAGAAGAACTTTTTCTTTTGCTGGTATGTGAAACTAGGTGGTATAAACTTAGCAACAATGTAATTAGCATAATCAGCATACCATGGAGCAGTATGAAAAGCATTTATGACATTAATTTCTCATCAGGAAAGCTATCATCAATGGGTAGTGAGTCATCAAGCACATTTTCTAACCTAGACAAGTTGTCTGCAACGGGGTTCTCGGACCCTTTTCTATCAACAATATGTAAATCAAATTCTTGAAGCAAGAGAACCCATCTAATTAGTCTAGGTTTAGCATCTTTCTTTTCCATAAGATATTTAATAGCAGCATGATCAGTGTGAATAGTTACTTTAGAATCAACAATATAAGGTCTAAACTTATCACATGCAAATACAACTGCTAAGAATTCTTTTTCAGTGGTAGCATAATTTCTTTGAGCGTTGTCTAGACTTTTACTAGCATATTTAATAACATTTAGTTTCTTATCAACCCTTTGTCCTAGAACAGCACCTATAGCATAATCACTGGCATCACACATAATTTCAAAGGGTAAATTCCAATCAGGTGGCTGAACAATAGGTGCAGAGATCAATGCTTTCTTAAGTATTTCAAATGCTTCTACACAATCATCATCAAAAACAAATGGTATATCTTTTTGTAATAAATTAGTTAGAGGCCGAGAAATTTTTTGAGAAGTCCTTAATGAACCTCCTATAAAAACCGGCATGACCAAGGAAACTTCTTATACCTTTGATGTCCTTGGGACATGGCATCTTTTCAATAGCATCAACCTTGGCCTTATCAACTTCAATACCTCTTTCAGAAACTTTATGCCCCAGGACAATACCTTCATTAACCATCAAGTGGCACTTTTCCCAATTCAAGACAAGATTAGTTTCTTCACATCTATGCAAAACTCGATCAAGGTTGCTCAAGCAATCATCAAAAGAAGATCCATAGACGAAAAAGTCGTCCATGAAAACCTCACAAATCTTTTCACAAAAGTCAGAGAATATAGCCATCATGCATCTTTGAAAGGTAGCAGGTGCATTATATAAACCAAAAGGCATACGTCTATAAGCAAAAGTACCAAAACGGCATGTAAAAGTAGTCTTTGATTGATCTTTGGCTGACACAGGTATTTGAGAGAAACCAGAATAACCATCTAGAAAGCAAAAATGTGTATGTTTGGATAATCTTTCTAGCATTTGATCGATAAAAGATAAGGGGTAATGATCTTTTTTAGTGGCCTTATTTAATTTGCGGAAATAAATTACCATCCTATAACCAGTAATTATTCTTTGAGGAATCAATTCATCTTTATCATTAGGAACAATAGTAATACCTCCCTTCTTAGGGACACAATGGATAGGACTTACCCACTGACTATCTGCAACGGGGTAAATTATACCTGCCTCAAGGAGCTTTAGTATCTCGTTTCTTACCACTTCTTTCATTTTAGGATTCAGACAGCGTTGATGATCACGAACTGGTTTAGCATCTTCTTCCAAATTAATTTTATGTTGGCATAGAGTGGGACTAATGCCCTTAAGATCATCAAGAGTATACCCAATAGCAGCACGGTGCTTCTTCAGAATTTTCAATAATCTCTCTTCTTCATGTTCTGAAAGGTTAGCACTAATAATAACGGGATATATCTTTTTCTCATCAAGATAAGCATATTTAAGAGTATCCGGTAACGGTTTAAGCTCGAACACGGGATCACCCTTGGGTGGAGGAGGATCTCCTAGGATTTCAACGGGTAAATTATGTTTCAGGATAGGTTCCTGTTTAAAGAATACTTCATCTAATTCCCTTCTTTCATTCATAAACATATCATTTTCATGGTCTAGTAAATATTGTTCTAAAGGATCACTAGGAGTTACGGCAATAGAAGCAAGACCAATAATTTCATCTTTACTAGGTAATTCTTATTCACGGTGTTGTCTACTAAATTTAGAAAAATTAAATTCATGAGTCATATCATCTAAGCCGACAGTAACAACATCTCTTTTGCAATCTATGGTAGCATTAACAGTATTTAAGAAGGGTCTACCAAATATAATGGGACATAAACTATCTTGTGGGGAGCCAAGAACAAGAAAATCAGTAGGATATTTAGTTTTCCCACACAAGACTTCAACATCTCTAACAATTCCCATTGGTGAAATAGTATCTCTGTTAGCAAGTTTAATTGTGACATCAATATCTTCTAACTCAACAGGTGCAATGTCATGCATAATTTCTTTGTATAAGTCAATAGGTATTGCACTAGCACTAGCACCCATATCACATAAGCCATGATAACAATGATCCCCTATTTTAACAGAAATAACAAGCATACCTACCACAGGTCTAGGTTTATCTGTATCACGGGGTTTAGCAATTCTAGCAGTTTCATCACAAAAATAAATAACATGCCCATCTATATTATCAGACAAGAGATCTTTAACAATAACAATATTAGGTTCAACTTTAACTTGCTCAGGAGGTGTATATGTTTTAATATTGCTTTTACGAACCACAATTGAAGCTTTAGCATGATCCTTGATCCTACCAGGGAAAGTGTAACACCCTCGATGTGGCTATATCTCCCACGTGTCGGAGCACGACTTAGAGGCATAACTGCATTGAAGGCAATGTCGCAAGAGGGGTAATCTTTACACATCCCATGTACTGAATAAGAAATAGGTACAGAGTTGGCTTACAATCGCCACTTCACACAATACATGAATAAAGCATTACATCAACCAGATACAAACAAGGTCCGACTACGGAACCAAAATAAAGAAGACTACCCCTAAATCTACAGATCCCCGATCGACCCAACTGGGCTCCACTACTGATCAAATGGAAACGGAAACAACATAATGAACACGACCTTCATTCAGCTCCTCCTTAAGCTCGGTTGCGTCACCTGCACGGAATTATCGGCACCTGCAAACTGGGTTTGGAAGTAATCTGTGAGTCATGGGGACTCACCAATCTCACACCCTCGCGATCAAGACTATTTAAGCTTATGGGTAGGAAAAAGGTATGAGGTGGAGCTGCAGCAAGCACTAGCATATATGGTGGCTAACATACGCAAATGAGAGCGAGAAGAGAAGGCAAAGCACGCTCGAGAACTAGAAGTGATCAAGAAGTGATCTTGAAACTACTTACGTTCAAGCATAACTCCAACACCGTGTTCACTTCCCGGACCCCGCCGAGAAGAGACCATCACGGCTACACACACGGTTGATGCATTTTAATTAAGATAAGTTTCAGGTTCTCTACAACCGGACATTAACAAATTCCCATCTGCCCATAACCGCGGGCACGACTTTCGAAAGTTCATAACCCTGCAAGGGTGTCCCAACTTAGCCCATCACAAGCTCTCACGGTCAACGAAGGATATTCCTTTTCCCAAGACAACCCGATCAGACTCGGAATCCCGATTACAAGACATCTCGACAATGGTAAAACTAAACCAGCAAAGCCACCCGAATGTGCCGACAAATCCCGATAGGAGCTGCACATATCTCGTTCTCAGGGCACACCGGATTGTCCAAACTTCCGGTAGGCCAGCCCAGAGTTGCCCCTGGTGGCCACTGGCGGCTGGCAGGTTGGACCAACACTCAGAGGAACACTGGCCCGGGGGGGTTAAAATAAAGATGACCCTTGAGTTGGCCGACCCAAGGGAAAAAAGGCTAGGTGGCAAATGGTAAAACCAAGGTTGGACCTTGCTGGAGGAGTTTTATTCAAGGCAAACTGTCAAGGGGTTCCCATTATAACCCAACCGTGTAAGGAATGCAAAATCAAGGAACATAACACCGGTATGACGGAAACTAGGGTGGCAAGAGTGGAACAAAACACCATGCATAAAGCCGAGTCTTCCACCCTTTACCAAGTATATAGATGCATTAAGTTAATAAGATATATTGTGATATCCCAACAATAATCATGTTCCAACAAGGAACAAACTACAATCTTCACCTGCAACTAACAACGCTATAAGAGGGGCTGAGCAAAGCGGTAACATAGCCAAACAACAATTTGCTAGGACAAGGTGGGTTAGAGGCTTGGCTTAGCAATATGGGAGGCATGATATAGCAAGTGGTATGTATCACAGCAAAGGCATAGCAAAAGAGCGAGCAACTAGCAAGCAAAGATAGAAGTGATTTCGAGGGTATGGTCATCTTGCCTGCAAAGTTCTCCGAGAAGACGAAAGCTTGATCCTTGAAAACGTACTCAACGGGTCCTCGAACATGAACTCGTCTCCTGGCTCTACCCAAAGCAAGAACACAAGCAAAGGGAGACACAATCAACCACGGTGCAATGCGCAAGCAACATGATGCAAAACATGGCATGATATGCGGGATGTGATATGCAATGCATATGCGTGCTTCGGAAGGGAAAGATTGAACTAGGCCTCAACATGGAAAACCAAGAGTGCCTCTGGAAAGATGAGTTGATTTCGGTCGAAATCGATATAAAGATCACCGGAATCGGATGCACGGTTTGCAAATGGCAAGCAAAACAAATATGGCACCGAACCGCGATTAACAGCACGAGGCCATCTAAATGCATCAAGAACAACAAGCTACTTCAGTCTAACATAATAACAAATCACATGGCAGGGATCCACTCAAGATACTTGACAAAAGATGAACACTGAGCTACAGCTAATTCACTCAATAGAAGGTTCAAACAAGCATGTCAAAAGTGCAAAAGATAACAGGTTACAGACTTAGTGAAATTAACATGTCAGGAATTTAACATCAGGAAGCAATGTTTAGAGCAAGATAACAACATGCTACAGGAACATATCATGGCAAAACAAGGCATTTCATGAAGCTAATCAAAGCATACAACAAAAGTCCCTTACTGACCATAAGCCAAAAGGGATCAGAAGATACAATGGCATCCATGTGAACATAGCAATTATCGTTAACAGATTCAGACTTAGTGGAAAACTGGAACACGGCAAAACAGATATCAAGTAGGCATGTTTACGAGCTCGATGCACTCACCACAAGGCATTGAATGACAAACTAAGCATACACCCAGCAATTAGACATGGCATAGAAGCTAAACATGACAAGAAAAACCTCATAGCATGCACGGATCAACTACAACAACCTCGGCAAAATTGCTTAACATGCAAACAATCTGCCAGGAGCATTTTATAGCAAAAGTAGAGCTCGAAAGAGTCAAGCTAGGGTGCTCCATAATTGCAAAAAAAGACATGGATGGATAGAGCATAATAATATCTACAAAACATCCTTACTGATCATGCTCAAAAGAGGCATGGATCACTCTGTAGCAACATGAATACATGGCATAAAAATATTAACAGGAAAATGACTTAGAAGATTTCCAAGTCCCTGAAATCAGCAACATCACGAGAGCTACTTGGCATACTTGTGCTAGTCACCACAAAGATCACAAAAATACATGGCATACACCCCTGTAAAGATGGCATGGCATACTTCAAAACACATGTAGAGCTCAAGATCATAGGAGGCACACATAAATCATGGCAAAAATGATAAATGTCCAATTACTGATAAGAATTTGAAACTAACATCATATAGCACTCTTGCAATAGCATTTAGGACATCAAGATGAGCTCAAATGAACACGGTGCAATGGAATGAAATGAAGTACTCATCGAGACGAACAATTTGATATGCTACACGCCCAAAATGGAGCCATGAATGATGAGTTATGATGCGATGAAAAATGCTAAAAAATATGCAGATCTGGGACTTAGTGGAAATATACCCTCGTGAAAAAGTCAACCCGGGATGGATACGTGCGGGATGGAAGGATCTGGGGACGTGGGACCTTGTTGGATGGAGGGACCGATGGATCTGATCCCACCCGGTCCAGATCTGACCGGACTCGATCTCCGGCGAGGCGGCCATCTCCGGCGAGATGAACTCCGGCGAACTCGAAGACGAGGCGGCGCACGCCGGCGTGGCTGCCGGAGCACGCAGCGGCGAGGAGAGGTAGCAGGGAGGCGCTTGGGGCCGGCCTGGCATGCGGCGGACGGCGGCGGCAAGCTCGCGCCTGGCGAGGCACAAAGGTGGCGGGTCCGGCGAGTGGTGACGCGAGCCGGGCGGCGGCGAGTCCAGCGACCAGAAGCGGAGAAGACGACGGACGCGGGGAGCGGGCTCGCGCGGGAGCCGCGGCTGAGCAGGCAGCCCGAATCGGGCCCGAGGAGGGCCGGATCTGGGCTCTCGCGGGCCCCGATGAAGTGGGCGCGGCGGAGCGGTGACGTGGCGCACCCGGAGTGGCTGAGGCAGCAGGGTTGGTGACGTGCCGCCTCCCGGTTGGCCGGGGCGACGTGGCGGCGGGGTGGACGCGTCCGCCAGCGGGCGGACATGTCCGGCGGCGCGGAGGGAGGTGAGATCTAGGGTTTCGTCCGCGAATTTTTGAAGGGGATCATATATATAGGTAGAGGGAGCTAGGAGAGTCCAAATGAGGTGCGGTTTTTGGCCACGCGATCGTGATCAAACAACCGAGATGATGGAGGGGGTTTAGGTGGGTTTTGGGCCACTTTGGAAGGGTGTTGGGCTGCAACACACACGAGGCCTTTTCGGTTCCTCGGTTAACCGTTGGAGTATCAAACGAAGTCCAAATGGCACGAAACTTGACAGGCGGTCTACCGGTAGTAAACCAAGGCCGCATGACAAGTCTCGGTCCAATCCGAGAATGTTTAACACCCGCACATGAAAAGAGGCAAAAGGGGACACCGGAGGACATAGGAGCGCCGGAATGCAAAACGGACAACGGGGAAAATGCTCGGATGCATGAGAGGAACATGTATGAAAATGCGATGCACATGATGACATGATAAGAAATGCATGACACGCAAGCAAATGACAAGGCAACAACAGCGAATAACTGGAAGACACCTGACGCATCGGTCTCGGGGCGTTACAGAAAGGTGGTTTCTCAACATAAGAAGTAGGAACAATAGGATCATTATAAGTGATAGTCTTTTCTTCAACTTTAATAGGTGCAACTACTTTTATTTCTATGGGAGGATTATATTTAAACCACTTCTCCTTGGGGAGATCAACATAAGCAGCAAAAGATTCACAGAAAGAAGCTACTATCTCAGAGTCAAGTCCATATTTAGTGCTAAATTTACGGAAAATATCGGTATCCATAAAAGATTTAACACAATCGAAACTAGGTGTCATACCTTACTTCTTACCATTGTCGAGGTCCCAATCTTCGGAGTTGCGTTTAATTTTGTCCAATAAATTCCATTTGAATTCAATAGTCTTCATCATAAAAGAGCCAGCACACGAAGTATCAAGCATGGTGCGATTGTTATCAGAAAGCTGAGCATAATTTTTTTGAATAATCATTTCTCTTGAGAGCTCATGATTGAGGCATGAATATAACATTGATTTAAGTCTCCCCCAAGCTTGAGCGATGCTTTCTCCTTCGCGAGGCCAAAAATTATATATGTAATTGTGATCACGATGAACAAGATGCATAGGATAAAACTTTTGATGAAATTCCAATTTCAATCGTTTGTAGTTCCAAGACTCCATATCATCACATAGCCTATACCATGTCGATGCATCTCCCCTCAAAGATAAGGGGAAGACCTTCTTCTTAACAACATCTCCGGGTACACCTGCAAGCTTAAATAATCCACAAACTTCATCCACATATATTAGATGTTCATCAGGATGTTTTGTTCCATCTCCTAAAAAAGGATTAGCTAGCAGTTTTTCTACCATACCCAAAGGAATTTCAAAGCAAGCATTTTCATTTTCAGTAGGTTCAGTAGGTTGAGGAGCAACTCTTTCCTCTACTAGTCGGGGTGAAGATACCCCGAACAAGCCCCTCAGAGGATTACTTTCTATAGTAACAAGTGACAGTAAATTTCAGCACACTATATAAATTTTTCCTTACCAAATTTCCACCTACCAAATGCGCTTCACTCCCCGGCAACGGCGCCAGAAAAGAGTATTGATGACCCACAAGTATAGGGGATCTATCGTAGTCCTTTCGATAAGTAAGAGTGTCGAACCCAACGAGGAGCAGAAGGAAATGATAAGCGGTTTCCAGCAAGGTATTCTCTGCAAGTACTGAAATAAGTGGTAACAGATAGTTTTGTGATAAGATAATTTGTAACGAGCAAAAAGTAGCAAAAGTAAATAAAGTGCAGAAAGGTGGCCCAATCCTTTTTGTAGCAAAGGACAAGCCTAGACAAACTCTTATATGATGTAAAGCGCTCCCGAGGACACATGGGAATATCGTCAAGCTAGTTTTCATCACGCTCATATGATTCGCGTTTGGTACTTTGATAATTTGGTATGTGGGTGGACCGGTGCTTGGGTGCTGTCCTTACTTGGACAAAAATCCCACTTATGATTAACCTCTATTGCAAGCACCCGCAAATACAACAAAAGTATTAAGGTAAACCTAACCATAGCATGAAACATATGGATCCAATTCAGCCCCTTACGAAGCAACTCATAAACTAGGGTTTAAGCTTCTGTCACTCTAGCAACCCATCATCTACTTATTACTTCCCAATGCCTTCCTCTAGGCCCAAACAATGGTGAAGTGTCATGTAGTCGACGTTCACATAACACCACTAGAGGAGAGACAACATACATCTCATCAAAATATCGAACGAATACCAAATTCACATGACTACTAATAGTAAGACTTCTCCCATGTCCTTGGGAACAAAAGTAACTACTCACAAAGCATAAACATGTGCATAATCAGAGGGGTATTAATCTGCATATAGGATCTGAACATATGATCTTCCACCAATTAAACCAACTAGCATCAACTACAAGGAGTAATTAACACTACTAGCAACCTACTAGCACCAATCCCGGACTTGGAGACAAGAATTGGATACAAGAGATGAACTAGGGTTTTGAGATGAGATGGTGCTGATGAAGATGTTGATGGAGATTGCCCTCTCCCGATGAGAGGAGCATTGGTGATGACGATGGCGATGATTTCCCCCTCCGGGAGGGAAGTTTCCCCGGTAGAACAGCCCTGCCAGAACCCTAGATTGGCTCCACCAAGGTTCCGCCTCGTGGCGGCGGAGTTTCGTTCGAGAAGATGGCTTATGATTTTTCCTATCGAAAGAGCCCATATAGCAGAAGATGGTTACCGGAGGGCCACCAGGGGGCCCACGAGGTAGGGGGCGCGCCCAGGGGGGTAGGGCGCGCCCCCCACCCTCGTGGGCAG
Organism: Triticum dicoccoides; assembly: GCF_002162155.2. Lineage (NCBI taxonomy): Eukaryota > Viridiplantae > Streptophyta > Magnoliopsida > Poales > Poaceae > Triticum > Triticum dicoccoides. Next base: position 537,944,734 of record NC_041384.1, on the reverse strand, counting down.
GGTGTGCCCCTGGTGAAGTTCTTGCGCTCAATGTTTTTTATATATTTGGAAAACATCATCCGTGAAGTTTCAGGATTTTTGGAGCTGTGCAGAATAGGTCTCTAATATTTGCTTCTTTTCTAGCCAGAATCCTAGCTGCCGGCATTCTCCCTCTTTATGTAAACCTTGTAAAATAAGAGAGAATAGGCATAAGTATTGTGACATAATGTGTAATAACAGCCCTTAATGCAATAAATATTGATATAAAAGCATGATGCAAAATGGACGTATCAGGTTACATAGACAAAACAAAGTGTCCCTAGTATGCCTCTACTTGACTAGCTCGTTAATCAAAGATGGTTAAGTTTCCTGACCATAGACATGTGTTGTCATTTGATGAACGGGATCACATCATTAGGAGAATGATGTGATGGACAAGACCCATCCGTTAGCTTAGCATAATGATCGTTAAGTTTTATTGTCATTGCTTTCTTCATGACTTATACATATTCCCCTGACCATGAGATTATGCAACTCTCGAATACCGGAGGAACACCTTGTGTGCTATCAAACGTCACAACGTAACTGGGTGATTATAAATATGCTCTACAGGTGTCTTTGATGGTGTTTGTTGAGTTGCCATAGATCGAGATTAGGATTTGTCACTCCGTGTATCCGAGAGGTATCTCTGGGCCCTCTCGGTAATGCACATCACTATGAGCCTTGCAAGCAATGTGACTAATGAGTTAGTTACGGGATGATGCATTACGGTACGAGTAAAGAGACTTGCCAGTAACGAGATTAAACTAGGTATGAGGATACCCGCGATCGAATCTCGGGCAAGTAACATACCGATGACAAAGGGAATGCCGTATGTTGTTATGCGGTTTGACCGATAAATATCTTCGTAGAATATGTAGGAACCAATATGAGCATCCAGGTTCCGCTATTAGTTATTGACCTGAGATGCGTCTAGATCATGTCTACATAGTTCTTGAACCCGTAGGGTCCGCACGCTTAACATTCGATGACGATTTGTATTATGAGTTATGTGATTTGATGACCGAAGTTTGTATGGGGTCCCGGATGAGATCACGGACATGACGAGTAGTCTCAAAATGGTCGAGAGGTAGAGATCAATATATTGGAAGGTTATATTCGGACACCGGAATGGTTCCGAAGTGTTTCGGGTATTTCTCGGAGTACGGCCGGGAGGTTATCGGAACCCCCCGGGGAAGTAGTGGGCCTTAATGGGCTTTAGTGGAAAGGAGAGAAGGGCCTCAAGGGGTGGCCGCGCGCTCCCCCATGGCTGATCCGAATTGGACTAGGAGGGGGCGGCGCCCCCTCTTTCCTTCTCCCCTCTTCCTCCTTCCCTCCTTCTCCTTGTTGGAATAGGAAAAGGGCGGCAAATCCTACTTGGACCGGGAGTCCAAGTAGGACTCCGCCCCCCCCCCCCTTTGGCGTGCCCCCCTTGGGCCGGTCTCATCTTCCCCCCTCCTTTATATACGTGGGAGGGGGGCACCCTAAAGGACACCAAGTCTTCTCTTAGCCGTTGTAGTGCTTACGCGAAGCCCTGCGCCGGTAACTTCATCATCATCGTCAACACGCCGTCGTGCTGACGAAACTCTCCCTCATCCTCAACTGGATCAAGAGCTCGAGGGGCGTCATCGAGCTGAACGTGTGCTGAACACGAAGGTGCCGTACATTCGGTGCTAGGATCGGTTGGATCGCGAAGACGTTCGACTATATCAACTGCATTACTAAATGCTTTCGCTTTCGATATATGAGGGTACGTGGACACGCTCTCCCCTCTCGTTGCTATGCATCTCCTAGATAGATCTTGCGTGATTGTAGGGATTTTTTTGAAATACTTCGTTCCCCAACACACTCCGGCGACGCGTGCCTCCTCCAAACCTGACACGTACAAACCCTAGCTCCGGCTGCCGCTCTTACACCTCCTCACAGTCGGCCATGGGATGGCATTGGATCCCCGACTGCAATGAGAGGCATAACCACGAGGCCGGGTCGTCCTCCGGCCGTCTCAACTGCTCCACCCCTCCACCTCCTTCGCCGTTTCACCGTCACCCCATCGGCGGACGCGCCTCGCAACCGTCAATACGTCAAGGCGAAATTTGCAAGAGGTACTCGGAGACAGGCACGCCGCTGTCGTGGAGCGACGTTCACCTCCCGAACTACTGGCATCTGTTTGCGGACCGCGTGCCCACCCCCTAGTCCCGATTGGCGGCCGATGAGCTCACCTCGAGGAGATCCACCGCGCCCGCCTGCTCCTCGACATCATCAATGACGCTAGGTACGCCGTGGATTCCCTATTATGGGACACCGGGTTCTGCGACGAGCACAACCTATGGCGGCAGTTGTACTTCATCGGTTGTGGTCCGAGCGTGCCATGGGCGAGCCAGCCGCGCGGTCGTTCGCGGATCTGCGGGCTCACCCCGACGCCTTCCCCCTCGTCGTCCCCACCACCACCACCACCCATGTCCTCCAGGGAGGAGGAGGAGCTCATGTGGCGGGTTCTTGAGGAGTCCGTCCACGACCACGACGAGGTCCAACGGCAGTGGCTCGAGGTGATGATGGCCCTTTCCTCCACGGGCGACGTTGCCATCCCCCCGGAGCTGTAGGAGGTCGTCGTCAAGGAGAAGGTGGTCAAGGAGGAGGTAGGAGGCCGCCGTCGAGCGCATTTCACGGCAATGGTGGGGCAGACGTGGTCGTGGACGAATACGGTGCACGCCGGAGTACTTCTCCATGCCGCCATCGTGGGTGGGAGCTGAGCCGTGGTTGCCCCCTCCGCCACGGGAAGATGTTGTGCAGGCTCCTCCGACCATGCAGCCACCGCATGGGCCGCCTGCCGTGCCGCTGCCCACCTTTGGCAGCCATCGCCGTACATCGATCTCACCGGGGACTATGACTAGGATGACGGCTTCTGAAGACGGCGACAGCATCGAGGACAACCACGGTGGCAGCATCAAGTTTCTTTTTAATATTTTAAAAAAATTAAGTCAAGTTTGATGTGCGTCCCAGACTGCTTGAACGGTTTAAATATTTTAGCATTGTTTAATTAAGTTTATTTGTATGTTTTTAAATGTGTGGCCGACATTTTTTTTCGCATGCCGGACAAAATGCAATGCGGCCGTTCGGTTGGGTGCCCCGGACGTATAAAACCGGACTGTGCCTTTCATTTTTCCGACCCAAGTGGACAAAATTCAAACAAAACAGACATCTGTTTGGGTCGACGGTTGGAGTTGGCCGCCAACCTCCAACAATAGTCGCGGACATCTCCCTGGTGCGATTTCGCGCGGCTGATGCTCTATGGATAGGTGAAACGCCGAGATGGCGAGACCGGTGGCGCCGCGCTGCGGCCGACGGCCCGTCACCCCGCGTGCGCTTCAGCTCATCATACATTCCGGCGCCCATCACCCACTTTGACAGCCGCTAAATTATTCTGATTAGACGCAGCCGTTCGGATAAACGGGACGGGGTGGTGTCCCGTCCAACTGACAATGCCCACCAGGAATCAAATATAGTACTAGTACTAGTATACAGTACGTACGCATTTCTCGCACGTGGTTGCTCACCCCGAGTCCCGACTGTGCCGATCGAAGAAGATAGGCTGACAGCCCATGTGTACACACTACACAGAAACCAGTGCGCGGCAGTGCGGCCCTGGCAAACCCTCTCGGATTCGTCGGTCCATGTCCCAGTTTCTCCACGATGTTCTCATGCAGTTTCATCCGAATCCAAATCCAAATCCAGTTATGCTCGACGTAATCGCATGCGCTTGCCCCACGAACCCGATTCCATCGGACGTCGGCCCGTGCAACAGATGTCAGATGATGTTGTGCGCTAGCTGTGCGTGTCGCCTACCTGTCGCCGGATGCTTTGAGATGTGCCGCTACTAGTTGCCAACTTGATCCCTGTGGCACACGGCCCGGACTCTGCCAACCAGCACTAGTTTCAGGCCGCGCGCTCCATACGGTGAGTTGGTCGTCGCTCCTATCATTCATTCATTCATGCATGCATGTAGATATTTGCACGTGACTAAAGCCCATGACATGCCCCTATGGATACACGATCCCAGAGCTATATGAGATAAGAACTTGAAGAGATTGGTGTGAGACGTGTCGTAATTTTAACCACCATACAGAGGTCCGTACTAATCTAGTTTTCTCCATTGATTTCACAGCTCAATTACAGTAGATGCATATCTAAGATACCCCCTCTGTTTCACAATGTAGTGCATATAGATTTTACAAAAAGTCAAACTTTATAAAATTTGACAAGGTTTATAGAGAAAAGCATATACATCTAAAATACCAAATACATATCTTCAGATAAATGACAAGATGTACTTTCATATTTTAAATATTTATTAGCATTGTAGATATAATTAGATTTCTCTATAAACTTGATCAAAGTTTGTATAATTTGACATTTCACAAAATTTATATGCACTGTAGTATGAAACGGAGGGAGTGCAAGTTTGCTGGAAAGATAAAATCAGAAATATGAAAGCCGCCAAGTCATTTGCAGTAGGTCCAAGCTATAGCAAGTGAGAAGCTATACCACTTAAGTCTACCATAATTACCCTAGTATAGCTGAACTCTTTGTGGCATTTGAATATTCTCCAAGACTTCAAGTGCATTACTGTCATTGCTTCTGTAAACATAGTAGCTAAATAATTTCACCTTGTTACATAAGAAAAGTATTGTATAATAGTTCAGTTTTTCATGATTTTTTCCATTCCTCTATATAAGGGCATCAACGCCAACCATTAAACCGCCCGCATAAGGTTCGCTCGGCGGTCTGGCCGGATTTTTTCCCGCAAATCAGAGATAAAGTGAGGGGGGGGGGGGGCTCCGTCCCCCTACCATGTTCGCGTGCATTCCCGCCCGGCGCCAGCTGCCCGCTTTCATGCCGCTGCGCATTGACGCCAGCCCGGAGCAGACGCGACTTCTCACTAGTGCCGGCCGTGTGAGCGCCGCCCACTGCACGCCCGCTGAACACGCCTCCTCACCGCATTCAACCGGTTTCAGACTACCCTGCCTACCTTCATTGAATCCGTGCGTGTGTCGAGAAACTTACTCTGACCACATGTCCGTCCGCCAGCTAGCCAACATTAAACACAATGTCGATTGGTTCGTCGTATCCGCCCGCTATTTAAACGAGGCCAGACGTCGGGCAAGAACTGCACCACACCTTCACTCCCTATCTCCTCCTTGCACCATATTCTGCACACTCTCCATGGCATCCGGCGAGCAGGAAGAGGGGTTCTACGGCATAAAAGTCGGCTAGGTGGCCCGCTGAGCCTGCCTGATACAAGCTATGCAACTCGCTGCTCCATCTCCCTCGTCGCCCCTGGCCGTCAGTACCATGGGCGAGGCTGCATGCGGGTAAGCGTAAGAGCAAGCCGCCGCTCCAAGATGGCCCCTGGTGCAGCAACTCGCCACTCCAAGCCAGCTCGCAGAGGAGTGGCTAGTTGCTCCATGCCGGCACGCAGGGAGTACGGTGGCACGGGCACCGTGGATGCCGTGGAGGAGCCGGAGACCACGGAGGCGGAAGCCACGGAGGGTAGCCATGTCGCAGGAATGGAGATCCACCGCGACCGGCATTAGACTAGGTGATTAGTTCAAGTATGTCCCATACTATATATATACCTCCTGAGTCGGACGAGTTTCGCTTTTAGTTGAAATATGTCTGAAATGTAATGAATTTCGTTCGGTTTATATGAAATCCACCGTGTTAGCATGAATTTCGTCCGGTTAGTTTAAACAGTGGTTGAAATTTATGCGGCTAGCATCGGATGTCCGCCTCCTACATTCTTATCCGTGGACGGATGCCGGAGCAAATTTACGGGTCAGTATTGGAGATGCCTTAAATAGCCTAATATGAGATCAAAATCAATAAAATCCTCACCACCAAGAGTACCAATCAGTCGAAGAACACCATGCATTGATGGGTGTTGATACCCCTCTCCCCACCTGCACCTCCACTTATGTATGGTTCACCCAGCTAGGGCTCGCCCGCGGTTTGGTTGCACAATCCGAGTTAACGTTGGAGGACGCGCTCTTCTCCGTGATCACCTGTGGCAGAACCAAGAACTGGCCGACCTGGCTGCCATGGCAGCTGTTTCCGCGGCTGGCGGTTTTGCCTGAACCCGTTGCTGTCTGATCTGGGACGCTAACACACTGAAGGCCTGAAGCAGCATGTGTGCCTGATAATACGCATATTACGTGCCAATGTGTGCACACAAGTTGGCTACGTCAAATAAAATAGCATCGTCCGTACCTCGCAGTGGCTCATCAATAGCATCTCGTTCGGTCCCTGTACGGATGAGGAGATCACATCATAAAAGAGACGAAAAAACTTTGTCATGTGCACTGTCCAGATCAACAGTTACTAGTAGATGTTTTGTTAGCACAGGGCACCATAGTCCAAACCATCGCAGTGGATATAATTATCGCGTACGTCCAACCAGATGGCAACAAGCAAAGCTAGCGCGAGCACATCGAAGACGCATCGCCGTCGCTGAGGTCGCCGGGGATTCTTTAAACCTCGACCGTTTATACTTACCACGATCAAGCGTGAAGCCAAACAGTGTTCTCGATAACGCATCGCGTTAGCTATCACATTATTGGCGGTGTGAAGCCAAACAGTGTGATTGCCAAATTATTGGCGCTAGTAGGCCAGGGGCGCATGCAGCAAACGATGGGTGATATCGATAGCGATTTGATGGCGGAATGACTTTGGGATCGCCGTCGACGGAGCTTAGATTTGATACCGGTTAATCCATGGCCGTAAGCGTCACATGAACGAGTGAATGATTCGGTGGAATAAAAAGGAAGCTAGTCACAACAATTTTGACAAGACAAGGGGTACACTGATAGCTGGCCAAAGTTGCACTTGCTGCTGTACCCTGTGCGTCTGAACCAATCAGCCTTGGCGCTCTCCTCCAAAGGAGGAACAAACAAATCTAGCTCGAATCAAATCCACTCAACTGAGTGAGCACTAACGAGCAACTAAAGCTTCAGAGAGGACAGGGCTACATGGTTACTGCACCACTCAGTAGCAGAGCCAGCTGGACGTATGTATAGATCGAGATGCAGATCAGATATACGTTCTGTGAGATGAAAATCATAATTAACCACCTGTTTCTCTGCACCACACAAGTCATGCAGATACATGCATGCCGCGTCAAGTCCTAACCGGAATAAATATCACCATCCTTGTGCGATCATCCGTCCACTCAATATCAAACCATTAGCTAGTCACTCCTAGCTAGTGCTAAAGGCTTATGCTTGACTCATGCATTCAGATAGTGCGAACGCGGATGCTTCATTGGCCCCCGCCAGTTGCCAAATCAGGATGAAGTGTGAGGAAGTGGAATACTAGCTCATAAAGTCAGCCTTTTGTTTGTGCACTAGGAGTAGATCGATGTTCTTTCCTTGGGTAGGGCCTTCAGTACGAACAACTGTTTATTAGCCAGATTCATAGTCCCTGATGCGGTGTCGTTCAGATTTCAGACAGCATAGCTCCCACTGTTCCAAGTGCTGGGCATCAAAACCTTGATCCAGTTGCAGTTGGCGATAAGAACCTGTTTCTTTTACAACCACGGGTCGATGAGCACCTTGCGGAACAATTCGAATTCCTCACTCTAGACGCGTCATGTCTCGCTCGCTCACTCTTTTTTTGCCAGGAAATCTCACTCACTCACTCACTCACACCTAGAATAGCTTTTTTCGATAAAGGACATTGAATTGAATCGATACATCGAGGTCATCACACCTAGACTAGCTAGGTCAATCGATCAACCCGATCAACTTCTCCCCTTGTTCTTCTTAGTGAACTTCTCCACTTGCTGAGCATGTCTCTGTGCAAACACGACACAAGAAATCGAGTGCGAGCTAGAACTCACGGAATAACTGAGCCGTTGGACCGATGCAATCATTCCAAGAACAATATCGCAGACCCATAAATATATTTCACTCAATAACTATCGTGGAACCCACCGTGAAAATAGAGAAAAAAAAGTAGAAGGAATACACAAGATAAACAAAAGATGTGTGATATAGCTCTCCTCTCTATTAGAGTAGGATTTTCTACAAGTGATTGCCACAGAACTAGTTAAGGGTTTCAACGGTGCAAAAGTTCTCAAAAATTCTAAAAAAAATACTGAACCAACACACATATAATATATATAATATGATCCAACGGAGGACTTAAAAAAATACGACTGTATGTGTCCTGGACAAAAAAACAAATAGTTAAGTATATATTTATATCACAGTGAGCTGAAATGCTTATTATTTTTGCCGAGGACACATAGATGCATATTTTGACAATCCCTCCATTGGATCATCTTATTACATTAGAGAGATGCTCCCATATTTATTTCATATTTTTTGATAACTTTTAAACCGATAAAAGTTTAGCGACGCTTAACTAGTTATGTGGCAAGCTATGATAGACACAATTTTACCTGTATATATGTACAATCATGGCATATTGTGTGTATGTAGACGGCCTGCCAATCATGCCAGAGTATAAGTCCACTACCTTTTGGCTTGGAAAATGGAAATAGACCCTGGTGGAGTCGATTTCCTAACACCCCCGATGGACTGTCACTCGCCGTATGTCCAACCCCCATAAAACTCCCAAAAACCATTCTACAGAAAAAGGCTGGAGAAAGGGTACTTGCATATTATGCATGTGTTACACAGATCGCCTCGTTAAAAATGTTGCGTTAGATAACTTCAAGAAAACTCAAACAAGGGGACAAAAGTGCAATCATGTCATTTGGTAATTGAAATTTCTCTCCCTGAATGCAACATTTCTCTAAGTCTTCTCATTCAAATTCCTCGAGCATTTCTTCGAATGTGACTATCTATGCCGTAATTTAGGGTTTATGTATGCAGTACTATGCATTTCATCTTCGAAAGTGACTTAGTGAAAAGATAGCTTTAGTGAGTACATCTGCTAGATTTTCACATGAGTACTATGCAGTACTTTTAGGCCGTTCATCCATTTGCAATTCATGAGCATAAGAGAACTCAGGGCCGACATGTTTCATGAGTCGATATTCATATAGCCCGTTCGGACGTGTGTAACACATGCTTCATTACCTTTCTGGATTATTGCTGGTACCTTCTAGGCATCCAACCCACATGCTGTTTACATGCGATATTCCATTCTCCAAAGCTGTGTACACTTTGGTGATGCTCTCTACACATTGCCACTTTCTCTATGTGGTCACTAAATCCGTTTAATTGTTTTATGGGAATATGTACTTTCTCCCAATAGATGTCTTTTCTAAGCACATGAGCTGGACGTATGCAAATCATACATGTGATGAGTATTTGCATATCCCATCACTAGATCTGAGGCGCAAATAGATCATAGGAGAACAAGCATTCACAACATGACACTGTGATTTGTTAATGAGGTTCACCAACAGGGTTACTCCGGGCATGACTACGGTCACTTGAAAGTGCAACTATCCCTAGGTGGTTTTGATAATTCCTAACAACATATAGCTCATTAAGCTAATATTATTTCAAGATTAATATCTCAGGAAAGCTCAATGATTGGCATGACATGGATGAGAAAAATGGACCCCTCAAAATGCTAAGGACAAAAGGATTGGCTCAAGCTCAAAGCTCAAGACTCTACATTTTCTATATTGGTGATCCAAGAACACATTGAGTCTATAGGAAAAGTCAATACTATTAAGGAGGGATGAGGTGTTGCTTAATGAGGCTCTTGCTCCAAGTGCTTAGTAATATGCTCCAAATCCCTCAACTACTTTCTCACATCCACATATGACCTAAACCAAAAGTCAAACTCAGCCCCACCGATTCTTTCTATCCGGCGCCACCGAGTTCAGATGTCATAGCCACTGCCACAAACCCTAGGCAAATCGGTCTCACCGATAGGGATCTTGGTCTCACCGAGATGGGATTGTAATCTCTCTATTTTCCTTCGTAACGTTTCGGTCCCACCGAGATGAGCGATCGGTCCCACCGGGATTGCAATGTAAACTCTCTGTTTCCCTTTCTTAAAATTTCAGTCCCACCGAGTTTACCTGACCAACTCTCTGGTTAGATTATTACCAAAATCGGTCTCACCGAGTTTGTGTAATCGGTCTCACCGATATTATGTTATGCCCTAACCCTAACCATATCGGTCTTACCGAGTTGCATGTCGGTCCCGCCGAAACTCCTAACGGTCATTATCTTTGCTGAATCGGTCCGACCGAGTTTATCAATTCAGTCCCACTGAGATTGCCAAGTTGTGTGTAACGGTTAGATTTTGTGTGGAGGCTATATATACCCCTCCACCACCTCTTTATTCATGGAGAGAGCCATAAGAACAAACCTACAATTCCAACTTACTTTTTCTAAGAGAGAACCACCTACACTTGTGCTGAGGCCAAGATATTCCATTCTTACCATATGAATCTTGATCTCTAACCTTCCCCAAGTTGCTTTCCACTCAAATCTTCTTTCCACCAAATCCATATCCCGTGAGATGGAGTTGAGTGTTGGGGAGACTATCATTTGAAGCACAAGAGCAAGGAGTTCATCATCAACACACCATTTGTTACTTCTTGGAGAGTGGTGTCTCCTAGATTGGCTAGGTGTCACTTGGAAGCCTCCGACAAGATTGTGGAGTTGAACCAAGGAGTTTGTAAGGGCAAGGAGATCGCCTACTTCGTGAAGATCTACCGCTAGTGGGGCAAGTCCTTCATGGGTGACGGCCATGGTGGGATAGACAAGGTTGCTTCTTCGTGGACCCTTTGTGGGTGGATCCCTCCGTGGACTCGCGCAGCCGTTACCCTTAGTGGGTTGAAGTCTCCATCAACGTGGATGTACGATAGCACCACCTATGGGAACGATGACAAAAACATCCATGTCTTCTATTGCGTTTGAATCCTCCAAACCCTTCCCTTTACATTCTTGCAAGTTGCATGCTTTACTTTCCGCTGCTCATATATTCTTTGCATGTTTGCTTGAATTGTGTTAAGATTGCTTGACTTGTCAAAAGTTGCTAAAATCTGCCAAGAACTAAAATTGGGAAAAGGATATGTTTTTATTTGGTCAAGTAGTCTAATCACCCCCCTCTAGACATACTTTCGATCCTACAAGTGGTATCAGAGCTTTGGTCTCCATTTGCTTTGATTTCCATAGCTTTTGGTAGTCATAGCCTTCGTTTCACAACCTAGGAGAGTATGGCGTCTAGCGAGGGAAACTTCCACCGTAGAGGTCCTTACTTTGGTGGTACTAATTTTGCTAGTTGGAAGCATAAGATGAAAATGCATATTCTTGGACATAACCCCGCCATATGTGCTATTGTGTGTATTGGCTTGCAAGGTGAATTCTTTGATGGGAAAGAACCGAACTGTGAAGCTATCGCGGAAGAGTTGAAGATGCTACAATACAATGCTCAAGCTTGTGTTATCCTCTTCAACGGATTGTGCCCCGAAGAATTCAACAAAATCAGCCGTCTTGAGAATGCAAAGGAAATTTGGGATACTTTGATTGATATGCACGAAGGTACCGACTCCGTCAAGGAATCCAAGTTGGATGTGCTTCAAAGTCAGCTTGACAAGTTCAAAATGAAGGATGGTGAAGGTGTCGCTGAAATGTACTCTAGGCTTGCTCTTATCACAAATGAGATCGCTGGTTTAGGAAGTGAAGAGATGACCGACAAATTCATCATCAAGAAGGTCCTAAGAACTTTGGACGGAAAATACGATATTGTATGCACATTGATCCAAATGATGCCCAATTACAAAGATCTCAAGCCAACGGAAGTCATTGGAAGAATTGTTGCTCATGATATGTCACTCAAGGATAAGGAGGAGCTCTATAACAAGTCAAGTGGTGCTTACAAAGCCTCATGTGAAGCTCCCACATCATCAAGTGAGAAACAAACCTTCAATGAAGAATTGGGCCTAATGGTGAAGAACTTCAACAAGTTCTACAAGAGTAGAAGCAAAGAGAGAAGTTCCAAGTCAAGGTCCTACAATGACAAAAGATCTTCTAGTCGAGAGCGGAATTGCTACAATTGTGAAAGACTCGGACACTATTCCAATGAGTGTACGGCACCCTACAAGAGAAGAGAAGATTCTCCAAAAAGAAGAAGTGGAAGAGAAGAATCACCATCAATAGATAGAAGGTGTAGAGATGATCGTTATGAACGAAGAACATCCCGGAGAAGCAAAGATTCGGAAAGGAAGGACAAGTCATCAAGGAGCTACACAAAACGAAGACATCAAGCTCATGTTGGTGAATGGGTATCCGGCTCCGACTCTGACAATCACTCCGAGAGAAGCTATCACTCCGACTCCGAATATACTCAAGATGAAGGTGTTGCCGGTCTAGCACTTGTGTCAACCAACTCCTATGACATATTTGATGCACCAAATGAAGGGCTTGGAATATGCTCCATGGCTAAAGGGCCAAAGGTATCACACCTCGAGTATGTTGATTTCAATAGTGATGAAGATGACTTGTTAGGTGATGATGATTTACTTGTTGACAACTCTAGTGATGAATACTATGATGAAACGTCAATTAATCATGCTAATCAAGATAAAACAAATGACAATGATAAGGAGAAGATTGAGTTTCTAATTAAAGAACTAAACACTGTTAAGTTAGCTCATGAAACTCTCTTAGGAGATCATCGAGAACTTTTAAGGACTCATGAGAAACTACGTTTCGAAAAGCTCAACCTTGAGCAAGAGCATGAGTTCTTAAAGGCAATCAATGATGATCTTCGCAAGAAAAGTTCTTCTTACATTGCCAAGCATTTACTCTTATCCACTTACATGCGTCAAGTCAAGTCTAGTAACAAGAACAAGAAAGATTCTTCCTCTAGTAGTAACAATAATCATGCTAAATCTAATGTTGTTGCTTCTAGTAGTTCTCTTGATTCCACTAATGATTCTCTTAGCCAAGTTACACTTTAGCAAGAAAATAGCTTATTGAAGGGAATTATAGAGAAAGGTGTTTACAAGAGCCTTGCCGGGAGTAAGCAATTCGAGGAAATTGTACGCAAGCAAGGAAGGCACCGGAAGAACCAATGTGTTGGTTTTGAATGAAAGTTCAATGCCAATGGAGTTGAGTGGGAAGAACATCAATACCCCAAGATGAAGTTTGTTCCTCAACAAAAGAAGTATGATCCTACTTCCTTCAAAGGGGCACATGCTCAAGATGATCTTCCACCACATGACCACGAGCAAAAAGGCAAGGACAAGCTTCAAGAGGAAATTGATGCATTTGAAGAAGCACCCAGGGCCTTGGTCAAGTGGGTTCCCAAGACTACATCAAGTTCTACTTCATCAAGTACGACTACAACTCCAAGTATTCCCATCAAGATGATGTGGATCCCGAAGAAGAAGAACAAGAGAGTTCTTGAGGGTGACTCCGCCAACATACTTCACTCTTATCATTTTGGCAAGAACAAGTGCAATCAACTTTCACATCTTGCACTAGTTCAAGGAGTCACAAACCCTCTTGTTGGTAAGACACGGGACAAGGTAACCTAATGCTTTCATAGACATCATCTTGTGTGTGCATCACTCTATGTCTATGGATATCCTTGTTTGTTCCTTATGGGACTAACCCGTGTAGGTATTGAAAGTGCAACTCACTTCAAAGGATTGCTCCAAATGATCTACATCAACATTGAGCATCCACATCTTCAACACCTACATGAAGTCATCATTGACAAAACCCAAGGTTAGTTCATCCCTCTTAGGGGGGATCTCACATCTAGGGGGAGCTTTACTCTAAAATTGATCTAAAGCAACTCTAATGGTGTGAACACAACAACGCTTTATGTAAAAATGGTAACCCCATTTATGCTTAAACGATGAGTATGACCTATGATCAAATGTTCTCATTTGACTCCTAAGTCAATATACTCATATATAGATGACCTAGTCATCGCCAATTGCTTGATAGATGCTAGAATTGGTTGTGCATGCTTTGCCACATATTTCATTTGCCATTTTATTGTGTGAGCATGTTGGTTGCATAATTTACTCATTCGAGGACATCCACTTGTTGTTTTGATTGTTTGGTTCCTTTTTGTTTTGCCAAGTGGATGGACAAGAATGCCTAAGAACCTTCTCTAGCTATCTATGCTTTTCTCGTCTCAAACTCTATTCATGCTACATCACAAAGTTTTATCAAGTCAGATTCGAACCACTCTGTGTGAGGAGCACTCGGAGTCCCCGATTCCTCATAGACTTAAACTTCCAAAACTTCTTTGTGCGTTTCGGTCTGACCGATTCATCCATTTCGGTCATACCGAGATCACTAAGTCGATCTAGGTTTTCAATCTCGATGCAACCGATTTGAACTTTTCGGTCACACCGAGTTTCAGTAACTGCTTGCAGTTATGAATCTCGGTGCCACCGAGTTGTTCCACTCAGTCACACTGACAGGGTCAGGCTATATATATATATCCCTGGGCCAAAATTTGGAAAATTTTCCGAACCCCTTCGCCTGCGCTCAGCCTGCTCTGCCTCCCTGGGCCTCCGGATCGTCCTCCTCATCGCTAGCTGCCTCTCACCACTGGTCTCCGCCGCCGTCAACGGGAATCGTCTCTGCCGTTGCCGCTGTAGCAGGTCCATCGCCGCACTTAGGGTATGGACTTGATCCTTGTGCTAATCCCCCTCTGATTCTTAGCACATTGTTTTCCCATGTATCTTGCCACAATTGAGATCACTCTATCCAGCGAAATCACTCTGTAGTTTAGTCGTGGATTGAAAATTTAGGGTTAGGTTTCCGCCGAAATCATCTCGGACCAACCGAGTTGTTGAAATCGGTTCCACCGATTTGGCTAAGGCCCTTGCACATGTGATTCTCGGTTTGACCGAAAATTGCAAATCAGTGTGACTGAGTTCAATACTTTGTGAAACCCTAGCAGTCTCGGTGCCACCGAACTGTGACTCGGTCTGACCGAGTTCACTACTTTAGGTTCCAAAAGCTGCTTCGGTATCACCGAGTTTTCAAATCGGTAGATTCGAAATGCTTTCTGTGGAAAACTAAAACTAAGTTTTTAACTAATTCTTTTGCAAACACCTATGTACTTTGTGATGCTCATCCAATCTATCTCATCTATATCTATTCACAGGGTCTGCTGTCAGTGTTTGCATCATGTCAGATCAGAGTGACAGTCAGAACAAGTCTGAGGAGCAAGTTATCATGAGTGAGGACACTAGTCCCTCTAGCAGCTTTGATGAAGGAAGCAGGAGTACACCTAGCAACTTGCCTAAGGAAGCCACCAGGACCAGAAAGAAGAGAACCTTAGATTCCGAGGATGAGGACTATGTGGCTGTTGAAGAAGAGGCCACCTCAAAGAGGAAAGTCCTGAAAAAGGAATATGGCACAACTGCTGCCACTAAGCCAGGAATGAAGCAAAAGGTTCCAGCCAAGAGAGTTCCCATGTCAAAGGCCAGAACATCCACTCAAGAGACTTTGGGATCTGCACCCAAAGAATAGGTTGTGGCAGAAAAGAAAAGGAAGGAATGGGTCAAGAAGACCACTGCCAGAGTGCTTGGCAGATCTTCAATAATGAGAGATTCTGAAGAAGAGGAAGAGGATGCAGCACCAGCACCCAAAGCTCAAAAGCTTATGGGAGATGCAATTAGGGCAGGGGATGTTCCATCGAAGCCCAAAACTGCTCCTAAGACTGCTGCTCCAGCTCCAAACCCAAAACCCAAGAGGAGCACCAGGAACATCCCTGCTGAGGAGAAGAACAAGGACCCAGTGCCTCAAGCTGCTGAAGAAGAAGATGATTCTGTTGTTTTGAGAAAGTTGAAGCCCAAAATTCCATATCACAATGATGCTCACCCAGTTGTAGAGAACATGAAAATCAGGAAGGATTCAGGATTGAGGCTATGGAGAGAGTCTGATCCATATGCCACCAGGAGGAGGACTGTTGTGGACTACAGGTTCTATACAAAGGAACAACAGGACTTCTATGAGACTATCTCACTTGACAAGAAGCCCATAGTGTGTGACATGAGATGGGTTGATTGGAAATTCATTAAGAAAAATGAGGATCACTTCCCTGGTGTATATGACAACTTCAAGGCATGTGGAGTCGATGATTTTGTGGCTCAGAAGCTCACAAAGTGGAATGATGAGCTTATTATGTAGTTCTACTCCACAACTCATTTCTACCCAGATGGAAGGATTGTCTGGATGTCTGAAGGGACGAGGTACCAGTCAACGGTTGAAGAATGGGCAAAATTGATCAATGCTCCCGAGGAGAATGAAGATGACTTGGATGTCTATGCCAAGAAGAAGAAGGATCACAACATCATGGCACATATGTACAAAGAGATCCCAGATGCAGCTCTTGAGACACATAAGTTTGGATCAGTACATTACCTTCTGTTAGGTTTGCCAACAATCAACTGGATCCTCAGGCACACTCTCTTGCCAAAGTCAGGTGATCACAAGATGATCAGAGGCCATGCAATTAACCTACTTCACATATTTGATGTGCTCCAAAAGTTCAAAGTCATGAGCCTAATTATGGAAACCTTAAGAGAACAGTTGCAGATCAGAAGAGAAGTTGTGGGTATGCCCCACAGATCCAGGAGCTAATCAACTCCAAGATGGGCACTGGCACATATCTCTTGGACAAGGAACACATGCCCATCTACCCAGACTTTGAGGACAACACTGTGGTGATGGATGAGAATGAATCATCTTCTGTGCACGCACAAGCAAAGAGGAAGAAGGCAAGGACTGAAAAGGCTGCAAAGATGCCAACCATTGATGAGGCATCTCAGTATCTTCTGAAGAGCAAGCAAGATCAGCTTGGCTACTTGATTGCCTCCACTCCGAGGATTGAGAAGGGATTGGCCACCCTGACTCAAAACTAGGAGAGCTTGGAGAGGATCATGGAGCAGAAGTTCTATGATTTAGATGTGAAGGTCACTGAGATCCAGTTAGTTGTTGAGCAACTTCAGGATGAAGTGTAGGAGAAGAAGGGCAAGTCTACCACTGATGCTTTTGCTAGAGTGCCCAAAGGACAGAGATCTGCTACAGTGCTTGTTACAGACACCAGAGCAACTTCATCTGCACTAGCTACAGCTTCAGTGCCACCAGCTCCAGCACCCACTCCACCAGCTCCATCTACATCAACTGATGCCTTCATCCTTGGCGTTTTATCTACACCACCACCTGAAGACCAAGCCTGAGAGTCGATCCATCACTATGCATTTTTATGAACTTTTTGGTAACTTGTTGCCAAAGGGGGAGAAAATGTATAGATCATAGGCTTCGAGAGAGAGTGTTGCTTTTTGTTCTCTGTTATTGTTTGGTGGTTGAACTTTGTTTATTTGCTTGTTTGAGGTACTTTATGCTTTTGTGTGATACTTGGATGATCATGTGTTTGATCATATGCTACCTTAATGCTTGTTGGATGACATTATCCTTTTATATACCCATATGATCATTCACTTTGCTTGGTGATGAGTGCATGTATTTAATTATTATCATTTTGAGTGCTCCACCAAGATGTATGTGACATGGAAGAGTAACCCATGATCCTAACTCATTTTGCATTTTTAGTCCAAAGCAAATCTTAAACTATGCACAAATTTAGGGGGAGCTCTTGCTTTTCACATACTTCTCAAAGCGACAATGTTTTTCATTCATATTATCATTTGTCGAAGCTTTGATCTATATGTTGTCATCAATTACCAAAAAGGGGGAGATTGAAAGTGCAACTATCCCTAGGTGGTTTTGGTAATTCCTAACAACATATAGCTCATTGAGCTAATGCTATTTCAAGATTAATATCTCAGGAAAGCTCAATGATTGGCATGGCATGGATGAGAAAAGTGGACCCCTCAAAATGCTAAGGACAAAAGGATTGGCTCAAGCTCAAAGCTCAAGACTCTACATTTTCTATTTTAGTGATCCAAGATGACATTGAGTCTATAGGAAAAGCCAATACTATCAAGGAGGGATGAGGTGTTGCTTAATGAGGCTCTTGCTCCAAGTGCTTAGTAATATGCTCCAAATCCCTCAACTACTTTCTCACATCCACATATGACCTGAACCAAAATTCAAACTCGGCCCCACCGATTCTTCCTATCCGGCGCCACCGAGTTCAGATGTCATAGCCACTGCCACAAACCCTAGGCAAATCGGTCTCACCAATAGGGATCTCGATCTCACTGAGATGGGATTGTAATCTCTCTGTTTCCCTTCATAAATTTTCAGTCCCACCGAGATGAGCGATCGGTCCCATCGAGATTGCAATGTAAACTATCTGTTTCCCTTTCATAACATTTCGGTCTCACCGAAATGAGCGAAACGGTCCCACCGAGTTTACCTGACCAACTCTCTGGTTAGCTTATTACCAAAATCGGTCTCACCGAGTTTGTGTAATCGCCTAATCGGTCTCACCGAGATTACGTTATGCCCTAACCCTAACCATATCGGTCTTACCGAGTTGCATGTCGGTCCCAACGAAACTCCTAACGGTCACTAGCTTTGTTGAATCGGTCCGACTGAGTTTATCAATTCGGTCCCACCGAGATTGGCAGGTTGTGTGTAACGGTTAGATTTTGTGTGGAGGCTATATATACCCATCCACCACCTCTTCATTCATGGAGAGAGCCATCGGAATATACCTACACTTCCAACTTACTTTTTCTGAGAGAGAACCACCTACACTTGTGTTGAGGCCAAGATATTCCATTCTTACCATATGAATCTTGATCTCTAGCCTTCCCCAAGTTGCTTTCCACTCAAATCTTCTTTCCACCTAATCCATATCCTGTGAGATGGAGTTGAGTGTTGGGGAGACTATCATTTGAAGCACAAGAGCAAGGAGTTCATCATCAACACACCTTCTGTTACTTCTTGGAGAGTGGTGTCTCCTAGATTGGCTAGGTGTCACTTGGGAGCCTCCGACAAGATAGTGGAGTTGAACCAAGGAGTTTGTAAGGGCAAGGAGATCGCCTACTTCGTGAAGATCTACCACTAGTGAGGCAAGTCCTTCGTGGGCGACGGCCATGGTGGGATAGACAAGGTTGCTTCTTTGTGGACCCTTCGTGGGTGGAGCCCTCCATGGACTCGTGCAGCCGTTACCCTTCGTGGGTTGAAGTCTCCATCACCGTGGGTGTACGATAGCACCACCTATCAGAACCACGGCAAAAACATCCGTGTCTCCTATTGCGTTTGAATCCTCCAAACTCTTCCCTTTACATTCTTGCAAGTTGCAAGCTTTGTTGGAAATATGCCCTAGAGGCAATAATAAATTAGTTATTATTATATTATATTTCATTGTTCATGATAATCGTTTATTATCCATGCTAGAATTGTATTGATAGGAAACTTAGATACATATGTGGATACATAGACAACACCATGTCCCTAGTAAGCCTCTAGTTGACTAGCTCGTTGATCAATATATGGTTATGGTTTCCTGACCATGGACATTGGATGTCGTTGATAACGGGATCACATCATTAGGAGAATGATGTGATGGACAAGACCCAATCCTAAGCCTAGCACAAGATCGTGTAGTTTGTATGCTAAAGCTTTTCTAATGTCAAGTATCATTTCCTTAGACCATGAGATTGTGCAACTCCCGGATACCGTAGGAGTGCTTTGGGTGTGCCAAACGTCACAACGTAACTGGGTGGCTATAAAGCTGCACTACGGGTATCTCCGAAAGTGTCTGTTGGGTTGGCACGAATCGAGACTGGGATTTGTCACTCCGTGTAAACGGAGAGGTATCTCTGGGCCCACTCGG
Source organism: Triticum dicoccoides (assembly GCF_002162155.2). Lineage (NCBI taxonomy): Eukaryota > Viridiplantae > Streptophyta > Magnoliopsida > Poales > Poaceae > Triticum > Triticum dicoccoides. Next base: position 537,924,943 of record NC_041384.1, on the reverse strand, counting down.
TAGGACATCATCATAATGTGCACAGTGTGACCAAGGAGTTGATCACGGGATGATGTGTTACAGAACTAGTAAAGAGACTTACCGTTAACGAGATTGAACAAGGTATCGGGATACCGACGATCAAATCTTGGGCAAGTACTATACCGCTAGACAAAGGGAATTGTATACGGGATTGATTGAATCCTTGACATCGTGGTTCATCCGATGAGATCATCATGGAGCATGTGGGAGCCAACATGGGTATCCAGATCCCGCTGTTGGTTATTGACCGGAGAGTTGTCTCGGCCATGTCTGCATGACTCCCGAACCCGTAGGGTCTACACACTTAAGGTTCGATGACGCTAGGGTTATAGGGAAAGTATGTACACGGTTACAGAATGTTGTTTGGAGTCCCGGATGAGATCCCGGACGTCACGAGGAGTTCCGGAATGGTCAGGAGGTAAAGATTTATATATGGGAAGTCCCATTTTGGTAACCAGAAAGGTTTCGGGTGCTATCAGTAACGTACCGGGACCACCGGGAGGGTCCCGGGGGTCCACCAGGTGGGGCCACCAGCCCCGGAGGCCTACATGGGCCAATAGTGGGAAGGGACCAGCCCCTAGGTGGGCTGGGACGCCTCCCACCAAGGCCCAAGGCGCCTCCAAGAGGGGAAGGTGTGCCAAACGTCACAACGTAACTGGGTGGCAGAAAAGACTAGTATTGATCTGTGGGGCCAGTCTAGATCCTGCCAGGAGTAACGACCACCGGCGGGTGTGTCTGGGGCGTTACAACAGCCCCCTCCCCTCCCCCTATATATACTTGAGGTATGGGGGCAGCCCAACATACGATTTGATCTCCCTCTTGGCGCAGCCCTACCCCTCTCCCTCCTCGTCTCTCGTAGTGCTTGGCGAAGCCCTGCTAGAGTCCCGCGCTCCTCCACCACCACCACGCCATCGTGCTGCTGCTGGACGGAGTCTTCCCCAACCGCTCCTTCTCCCCTTGCTGGATCAAGGCGTAGGAGACATCATCGGGCTGCACGTGTGTTGAACGCGGAGGTGCCGTTGTTCGGCGCTTAGATCGGAATCAACCGCGATCTGAATCGCTACGAGTATGACTCCTTCATCTGCGTTCTTACAACGCTTCCGCTTAGCGATCTACAAGGGTATGTAGATGCACTCTCCTTCCCCTCATTGCTAGATTACTCCATAGATTGATCTTGGTGATGCGTAGAAAATTTTAAATTTCTGCTACGATCCCCAACAGTGGCATCATGTGCTAGGTCTATGCGTAGTTTCTATGCACGAGTAGAACACAAGTTGTTGTGGGCGTCGATTTTGTCAAATTACTTGCCGTTACTAGTCTTATCTTGATTCGGTGGCATCGTGGGATGAAGCGGCCCGGACCGACCTTACACGTACTCTTACATGAGACAGGTTCCACCGACTGACATGCACTAGTTGCATAAGGTGGCTAGCGGGTGTCTGTCTCTCCCACTTTAGTCGGATCGGATTCGATGAAAAGGGTCCTTATGAAGGGTAAATAGAAATTGGCATATCACGTTGTGGTTTTGGCGTAGGTAAGAAACGTTCTCGCTAGAAACCTATAGCAGCCACGTAAAAACTTGCAACAACAATTAGAGGACGTCTAACTTGTTTTTGCAGCATGTGCCGTGTGATGTGATATGGCCAAAAGGATGTGATGAATGATATATGTGATGTATGAGATTGACCATGTTCTTGTAATAGGAATCACGACTTGCATGTCAATGAGTATGACAACCGGCAGGAGCCATAGGAGTTGTCTTAATTTATTTATGACCTGCGTGTCAACATAAACGTCATGTAATTACTTTACTTTATTGCTAAAGCGTTAGACATAGTAGTAGAAGTAATAGATGATGAGACAACTTCAAGAAGACACGATGATGGAGATCATGATGATGGAGATCATGGTGTTATGCCGGTGACAACGATGATCATGGAGCCCTGAAGATGGAGATCAAAAGGAGCAAATGATATTGGCCATATCATGTCACTATTTGATTGCATGTGATGTTTATCATGTTTTACATCTTATTTGCTTAGAACGACGGTAGCTTAAATAAGATGATCCCTCGTAATAATTTCAAGAAAGTGTTCCCCCTAACTGTGCACGGTTGCGAAGGTTCGTTGTTTCGAAGCACCACGTGATGATCGGGTGTGATAGATTCTAACATTCGAATACAACGGGTGTAAGCCAGATTTACACACGCAATACACTTAGGTTGACTTGACGAGCCTAGCATGTACAGACATGGCCTCGGAACACGGAAGACCGAAAGGACGAGCATGAGTCGTATAGAATATATGATCAACATGAAGATGTTCACCGATGTTGACTAGTCCGTCTCACGTGATGATCGGACACGGCCTAGTTGACTTGGATCATGTTTCACTTAGATGACTAGAGGGATGTTTATCTGAGTGGGAGTTCATTAAATAATTTGATTAGATGAACTTAATTATCATGAACATAGTCTAAATTGTCTTTGCAAATATGTTGTAGATAAATAGCTCACGTTGTAGCTCCCTGTTTCAATACGTTCCTAGAGAAAGACCAAGTTGAAAGATATTTTAAGCAATGATGCGGGCTGGGTCCATAGTCCGAGGAGTGTCCTCACTGCTACACAGAAGGCTTACGTCTTTGATGCACCGATCGATGTGCAAACCCCTACAACATTGTCTGTGGATGTTGTGAACACCTGACAGACACATCCTGATGACTACTTGATAGTTTAGTGCACCATACTTTACGGCTTAGAATCGGGATTCCAATGACGTTTTGAACGCCATAAGACATATGAGATGTTCCAAGAGCTGAAATTGGGATTTCAGGCTCATGCCCGTGTTGAGAGGTATGAGACCTCTGACAAGTTCTTTTGCCAACAAGATGGAGGAGAATAGCTCAGCTAGTGAGCATGTGCTCAGAATGTCTGGGTGCTACAATCACTCAAATCAAGTGGGAGTTAAACTTCCAGATAAGATAGTGATTGATAGAGTTCTCTAGACACTATCACTAAGCTACTAGATCTTCGTGATGAACTATGACATGCAAGGGATGGAGTTGATCCCGAAGCTGTTCGCAGTGCTTAAGACCGCAAAAGGTAGAAATCAAGAAGGAGCATCAAGTGTTGATGGTTTAACAAGACCACTGGTTTCAAGAAGGGCAAGGGCTAGAAGGGAAACTTCATGGATAGCAAACCAGTTGCCGCTCCAGTGAAGGAACCCAAGGTTGAACCCAAACCCGAGACTAAGTGCTTCTATTGTAAGGGGAACGGTCACTGGTAGCGGAATTACCCCAAATGCATGGTAGATAAGAAGGCTGGCAACTTTAACAAGTATATACGTGTTATTAATGTGTACCTTACTAGTACTCCTGGTAGCACCTGGGTATTGGATACCGGTTCAGTTGCTATTATTGGTGGCTTGAAGCAAAAGCTACGGACTAAACGGAGACTGGCTAAGGGCGAGGTGACGATGTGTGTTGGAAGTGTTTCCAAAGTTGATGAGATCACCATCGCATGCTCCATCTGCCTTCGGGATTAGTATTGAACCTAGATAAATGTTATCAGGTGTCTACATTGAGCATGAATATGATTAGATCATGCTCATTGTAATACAGTTATTCATTTAAGTTAGAGAATAATGGTTATTCTATTTACATGAATAATACCTTTCATGGTCATGCACCCTATGTGAATGGTTCAGTGAATCTCGGTCGTGGTAATACACATGTTCACGCCAAAAGATGTAGATAGTACCACTTTCTTGTGGCACTGCCACTTAGGTCATATTGGCGTAAGATGCATGAAGAAACTCCGTGTCGATGGATGTTTGGAGTCACTTGATTTTGAATCGCTTGACACATGCGAGCCATGCCTCATGGGAAGGATGACTAAGACCCCATTTTCAGGTACAATGAAACGGGCAAGTGACTTGTTGGAAATCATACATGTTGATGTGTGTGATCCAATGAGAATTGAAGTGTGCGGTGGATATCGCTATTTTCTCATCTTCATTGACGATTTGAGTAGATATAGGTATATTTACTTAATGAAGCACAAGTCTGAAACGTTTGAAAAGTTCAAGCAATTTCGGAGTGAAGTTAACAACCATCATAACAAGAAGATCAAATTCCTATGATCTGATCGATGAGAATTTCTGAGTTATGAGTTCGGCAATCACTTAAGACATTGTGGAATTGTTTCACAGTTGAAGCCACCTGGAACACCACAGGGTAATGGTGTGTCCGGACGTCGTAATCGAACCCTATGAGATATGGTGCGATATATGATGTCTCTTACCGATCTACTGTTTTCATTTTGAGGTTATGCGTTAGAGACATCTGCATTCACTTTAGATAGGACACCATCTAAGTCCGTTGAGACGACGTCGTATGAATATGGTTTGGCAAGAAACCAAAGTTGTCGTTTCTTGATGTTTGGGGCTGCGATGCTTAAAGCTTCAGCCGGTTAAGCTCGAACCCAAAAGCGGGCAACCACATCTTCATAGGATACCCAAAGGTGACAGTTGGGTATACCTTCTATCTCAGATCCAAGGGCAAATTGTTTGTCGCTAAGAACGCGTCCTTTCTTGAGAAGGAGTTTCTCTCGAAAGAATTGAGTGGGAGGAAGATAGAACTTGATGAGGTTGTCGAACCCTTACTTCAACCAGAGAGTGATGCAACACAGAAAGATGTTTTCTGTGGCGCCTACGTCTGTTGAATAGGAAGTTAATGATAGTGATCATGAAGCTTCGGTTCAAGTTGCTATTGAACCTCGTAGGTCGACAAGGATATGTACTACTCCTGAGTGGTACGGTTATCCTGTCTTAGGTATCATGTTGTTAGACAACAATGAACCTGTGAGCTGTGGAGAAGCGATGGTGGGCCTGTATTCCGACAAATGGTTAGAAGCCATGAAATCCGAGATAGGATCCTTGTATTAGAACAAAGTATGGACTTTGGTGGACTTGCCCGATGATCGGCGAGCCATTGAGATAAATGGATCTTTAAGAAGAAGATGGACGTGGGCAGTAATGTTACCGTCTATGAAGCTCAACTTGTGGGAAAGAGTCTTTTCACAAGTTCAAGGAGTTGACTACGATGAGAATTTCTCACCCGTAGAGATGCTTAAGTCCGTCGGAATCATGTTAGCATTAGCTGTATTTTTCGATTATGAAATCTGACAGATGGATATCAAAATAAGTTTTCTTACCAGTTTTCGTAAGAAAAAGTTGTATGTGATACAATAAAAGGTTTTGTCGATCCTAAGGATGCTAAAAGGTATGTTGGCTCCAGCAATCCTTCTATGGACTAGAGCAAGCATCTCGGAGTCGGAATATATGCTTTGATGGAGTGATCAAAGCTTTTAGGTTTATACAATGTTTGCAAGAAACTTGTATTTACAAGAAAGTGAGTGGGAGCACTACAACATTTCTCATAAGTATATGTGGATGACATATTGTTGATCCGAAATAATGTAGAATTTCTGGAAAGCATAAATGGTTGTTTGAAGAGTGATTTTCAAAGGAAGACCTGGATAAAGCTGCTTACATATTGGGCATCAAGATCTATAGAGATAGATCAAGACGCCTGATGGTACTTTCAAAGAACGCACACCTTGACATGTTTTTGAAGGAGTTCAAAATAGATCAGTCAAAGAAGGGGTTCTTACCTGAGTCGTAAGGTGTGAAGTTGAGTAAGACTCAAAGATTGACCACGGAAAAAGAAAGAGGAAGGACGAAGGTCGTCCCCTATGCTTTTGTCATAGGCTCTATACGGTATGCCATGTTGAGTACCGCACCAGATGTGTGCCTTGCCACATGTCTGGCAAGAGGGTACAAAGGTGATCTAGGAGTAGATCACCAGATAGCGGTCAAAATTATCCTTAGAGGAATAAGGAAATGTTTCTCGGATATGGAGGTGATGAAGAGTTTGACGTAAAGAGTTACGTCGATCAAGCTTAACACCTATCCGGATAGCTCTGGGTAGAGATATCGGATACGTATAATGGAGCAACAATTTGGAATAGCTCCAAGTGGAACGTGGTAGCAGCATCTATGATATGCCATAAAGTTTTGCGAAATACATAGGGATCTGAATATGGCAGACCCGTTGACTACAACCTCTCTCACAAGCATAACATGATCAAACCCAGAACTCATTGAGTGTTAATCACATAGTGATGTGAACTAGATTATTGAGTCTAGTAAACTCTTTGGATGTTGGTCACATGGCGATGTGACCTGTGAGTGTTAATCACATGGTGATGTAAACTAGATTATTGACTCTAGTGCAAGTGGGAGACTGTTGGAAATATGCCCTAGAGGCAATAATAAATTAGTTATTATTATATTATATTTCATTGTTCATGATAATCGTTTATTATCCATGCTAGAATTGTATTGATAGGAAACTCAGATACATGTGTGGATACATAGACAACACCATGTCCCTAGTAAGCCTCTAGTTGACTAGCTCGTTGATCAATAGATGGTTACGGTTTCCTGACCATGGACATTGGATGTCGTTGATAACGGGATCACATCATTAGGAGAATGATGTGATGGACAAGATCCAATCCTAAGCCTAGCACAAGATCGTGTAGTTTGTATGCTAAAGCTTTTCTAATGTCAAGTATCATTTCCTTAGACCATGAGATTGTGCAACTCCCGGATACCGTAGGAGTGCTTTGGGTGTGCCAAACGTCACAACGTAACTGGGTGGCTATAAAGGTGCACTACGGGTATCTCCGAAAGTGTCTGTTGGGTTGGCATGAATCGAGACTGGGATTTGTCACTCCGTGTAAACGGAGAGGTATCTCTGGGCCCACTCGGTAGGACATTACCATAATGTGCACAATGTGACCAAGGAGTTGATCACGGGATGATGTGTTACGGAACGAGTAAAGAGACTTGCCGGTAACGAGATTGAACAAGGTATCGGGATACCGATGATCAATCTCGGGCAAGTACTATACCGCTAGACAAACGGAATTGTATACAGGATTAATTGAATCCTTGACATCGTGGTTCATCTGATGATTTCACCATGGAGCATGTGGGAGCCAACATGGGTATCCAGATCCCGCTGTTGGTTATTGACCGGAGAGTTGTCTCGGCCATGTCTGCATGACTCCTGAACCCGTAGGGTCTACACACTTAAGGTTCGATGATGCTAGGGTTATAGGGAAAGTATGTATGCGGTTACCGAATGTTGTTCAGAGTCTCGGATGAGATCCCGGACATCACGAGGAGTTCCGGAATGGTCCGGAGGTAAAGATTTATATATGGGAAGTCCCGTTTTTGTCACCGGAAAGGTTTCGGGTGCTATCGGTAACGTACCGGGACCACTGGGAGGGTCCCGGGGGTCCACTAGGTAGGGCCACCAGCCCCGAAGGCCTACATGGGCCAATAGTGAGAAGGGACCAGCCCCCTAGGTGGGCTGGGGCGCCTCCCACCAAGGCCCAAGGCGCCTCCAAGAGGGGAAGGGGGCAAACCCTAGGGCAGATGGGCCCTAAGGCCCACCCCAGGTGCGCCTCCCCCTCTCCCCCTTGTGGCCGCCACCCTAGATGGGATCTAGGGCTGCCGCACCCCTTGGGGTGGGAACCCTAAAGGGGGCGCAGCTGTGATGGCCTGGTTTATTAGGGGTGATAGACTACTCATATCAATAAGGAATTCCTTCTTTTCTGGGAGCCCATTCGGACAGAACTCCAAAGTTAAGCATGCTCAGCTTGGAGTAGTGTCAGGATGGGTGACCGACCGGGAAGTTGCTCCCGGGTGCGCACGAGTGAGGACAAAGTGCGCAGAAAAGACTAGTATTGATCTGTGGGGCCAGTCTAGATCCTGCCAGGAGTAACGACCACCGGCGGGTGTGTCTGGGGCGTTACAACAGCCCCCTCCCCCCTATATATACTTGAGGTATGGGGGCTGCCCAACATACGATTTGATCTCCCTCTTGGCGCAGCCCTACCCCTCTCCCTTCTCGTCTCTCGTAGTGCTTGGTGAAGCCCTGCTGGAGTCCCGCGCTCCTCCACCACCACCACCACGCCATCGTGCTGCTGCTGGACGGAGTCTTCCCCAGCCTCTCCTTCTCCCCTTGCTGGATCAAGGCGTAGGAGACGTCACCGGGCTGCACGTGTGTTGAACGCGGAGGCGCCGTTGTTCGGCGCTTAGATCGGAATCAACCGCGATCTGAATCACTACGAGTACGACTCCTTCATCCGCGTTCTTGCAACGCTTCCGCTTAGCGATCTACAAGGGTATGTAGATGCACTCTCCTTCCCCTCATTGCTAGATTACTCCATAGATTGATCTTGGTGATGTGTAGAAAATTTTAAATTTCTGCTATGATCCCCAACATGCTTTACTTTCCGCTTCTCATATACTCTTTGCATGCTTTCTTGAATTGTGTTAATATTGCTTGACTTGTCCAAAGTTGCTAAAATCTGCCAAGTACTAAAATTGGGAAAAGGATAAGTTTTTATTTGGTCAAGTAGTCTAATCACCCCCCTTCTAGACATACTTTCGATCCTACATCACTCCTCCCCCATATACTAAAGGCAATAATATTGTATTATTATATTTCCATTTTCATAATTAAGAGTTTATATTTCATGCTATAACTGTTATGATTCTGGAATATGCGATTCAGTGGAAAACATATATGCACGTGTGAGATGATAAATGATATATTATATGTTCCTGGTCTTGCCTCTAAGACTAGCTCAAATGTAGTGATAGTCCTAAAACAACATTGTGAGTATGACGTTGGAAGAACGACTGAATCGACCCAATCTTGTTTGTTATACTTTGAGCTAATATCATGTGAAATCAGTTATTATAACACAGAGTGTTAGCATGTGTTTTTAGTTCCCTAGACCATAAGAATATCATAGTCATTTCCTACCGTATGGTAGACTTTGGGGTTTCTCAAACCTCATCAGTAACACTGTGATCATAATGACAGCTTACGGGTTCATCGGGAAGTTTGACAAGGGACTAGATAGCTCGAGAGTGGGATTTGCTCCTCCGACAATGGAGAGATATTCTTAGGCCCCTCTTGGTGTGAAGGCATCCAAAATCGTCTTGCCAGACACATGTGACTAAGTCACGGGGATGCCGGAACATTTCAACAAGAAATAAGAACAAAATTGGCAACGGGATCAACGGTATAGTGAGCATGTGCATGGCTCAGGAGGATACCGATGCAGCCCGGGTTTTGTAAAGTATCGTGAAGCAAAGAGAATATCACATGATAATAAATGGTTCACTCGAATGTCATTTGTGTAATCATAGGGATCGATATGAATGTCCACGGTTCCGCTACCGGTCATTGAACGAAGGGGTTTCGTTCATGTCTATGATTTACCGAACGTACGGGGTCACAAGCTTAAGGCAATCATGATCTGCCGAGTGTTAGTAGGACGAGAGTATCAAGGATTTATTTGTGGAATTGTTTCATTAATATCCAGAATAGTTTCGAGAGGAACCGCAAGCGTTTCGGGGTCATCGGAAGGGTTTTAGAGTTTATCGGGCAATACCGTGTATTATCGACAAATAATATATCAGCGAAAAATGTTTCTGGTGATGATAAATTATATAGAATATGCTCTAGTAACTGTTAGAGGGCTTTTCTAGGATCGAAAGTATGTCTAGAGGGGGGTGATTATACTAGTTGACCAAATAAAAACTTATCATTTTCCCAATTTAGTTGTAGGCAAGTTTTACCAATTCTACCAAGTGTACTAACACACTACACATGCAAGTCTAAGAGTTGAGCAGCGGAAAGTAAAGACTTTGTATATGAACGTAAAGGAGGGATTGGAGAAATCAAACACAATGGAGACACGGTGATTTTTGGCGTGGTTCCAATAGGTGGTGCTATCGTATGTCCGCGTTGATGGAGACTTCAACCCACTGCTACTTGTGAGCTGCGTTGATATTTCCTTGAACAGGAGAGGATGATGCAATACAGTAGAGATAAGTATTTCCCTCAGTTATGAAACCAAAAGCTTATCAATCCAGTAGGAGAACCAAACAACACTATGTAAACAACACCTGCACAGAAAAAACAAATACTTGCAACCCAATGCGTAGAGGGGTTGTCAATCCCTCAACGGTTATGAGCAAGATTAAATTGTATAGTTTTTGATAGATAGATCGGACAAAAATACGAATAAAATAAATAAAATAAAATTTTAGTAAGATATTTTTAGTTTTAATATATGATAAAAGATAGTTCCGTGCCATAGTTTTCACTAGAGGCTTCTCTCAAGAAAATAACATACGGTGGATAAACAAATTATTGTTAGGCAATTGATAGAAAAGCAAACAATTATCATGATATCCAAGGTAGTGATCATACATAGTCATCATGTCCAAGACAATTAGACCGAAACGATTCTGCATCTACTACTATTACTCCACACATCGTCCGCTATCCAGCATGCATCTAGTGTATTAAGTTCACAGAAAAATGTAGTAACACCATAAGCAAGATGACATGATGTATGAATAAACCCCATATTTTTACCCTTACTGGCAACGATACATACGTGCCATGTCCATTTCTATCACTAGTATTGAGCACCGCAAAATCGAACCCATTACAAAGCACCTCTTCCCATGGCAAGATATGTCAATCTAGTTGCCCAAACCAAACAAATAAATCAGAGAAGAAATACAAAGCTATAGTAATCATGCATAAAAGAGTTCAGAGAAAACTCAAATAATATTCATAGATAGATCTGACCATATACTCACAATTCATTGGATCGCAGCAAACACACCGCAAAAAGTCATTACATCAAATAGATCTCCAAGAACACTGAGGAGAACATTGTATTGAAGATAAAAAGAGAGAATAAGCCATCTAGCTACTAACTATGGACCCATAGGTCCGTAGTAAACTACTCACGCATCATCGGAGGGTAGCAAGGATGATGTAGATCCCCCTCCGTGATCTAATCCCCCTCCGGCAGAGTGCCGGAAAAGGCCTCCAGATGGGATCTCGTGGTTCTCGAACTTGCGGCGGCGGAAAAAGTATTTCTTGGACTCCTCCGTTGATTTCACGATTTTAGATAATTTATAAAGGTGGAGTTAGGTCAAACGGAGCCACATGGGCCCCACTAGCCACCAGGGTGTGCCCCAAGCCCAGGGCGGGCCCTGGTGCCTTGTGGGCTACTGCTCCATCTTTTTGTCTCCTCCTGAAGCTTCCATGGTCTCATATGTGTAGAAACCAAAAACAAGAAAAAACAACAACTGACACTGGACACTAAGTTAATAGGTTAGTCCCAAAAAATGATACATTGTTGCTTGAAAGTGTATATAAGACATCCAAGATTGATAATATAATAGCATGGAACAATTGAAAATTATAGATACGTTGGAGACGTATCAAGCATACCCAAGCTTAATTCCCGCTTGTCCCCGAGTAGGTAAATGGTAAAAATAGAATTTTGGATGTGGAATGCTACCTAACATATTCATAATATATTATTTTCTTTGTAGCATGGATATTTGGACTTGAATGATTCAAAGGAATAGTCTATAATTTAACATGAAAACATTAATACTCAAGCATATCAACAAGCAACCATGTCTTTCAAAATATCAATGCTGAAGAAAGCTATCCCTAACCATTATGCTCAATCATTGATCCATTCATGAAAGACACTCAAATATTAGCTACATCAAATACACAAGTATGACAATAGTGTTCCCTAGTTGGTGCTTTGTAAGAGAAGATGGAGACTCAAATAAAAAATAAAATTGCATAGAGGTAAATAGATGGGCCCTTCACAGAGGGAAGCTGAGATTTGCAGAGGTGCCAGAGCTCAAAGCTTAAATTTAGAGATAAAATATTTTGGGAGGCATGCTTTTCCTGTCAAGAAAAATGACCGAGAATTCCCAATATCTTACATGCTAGACAAATGATAGGCGGTTCCCAAACAGAAAATAGAGTTTATTTCCTTTCCACCATTCTTTCATAATCCATGGCTAGCCGTATCCATGGGTGCCTTCCATACCAACACTTTCCAAGGAATTTATTATTAACATATTATTATTATTATTATTATTATTATTATTATTATTATTATTTTGGGACTGGGCATCCCTATTACCTGCCACACTCTCGTGCAATGACAACTGAATAAACACTCATCATGAGAATAAAATACCCAGGGACGGAGCTGCCTTGTAAGCAATGGGGTCAATTGACCCCAATGAAATTAGTAAATCCTTCACTTATTTAGTATTAATCATTACTAATTTATAGAAGATGACCCCACTGTCATAAACCTGACCCCATTAAAAAAATTCTAGCTTCGTCTCTGAAAATTCCTAGTATGGAAAATATTGGTCACCCCTTCCGCTTCATGGGCGGTATGGGTTGATACGTCTCCAACGCATCTATAATTTTTGATTGTTCCATGATATTATATTATCTATTTTGGATGTTTTATATGCATTTATATGCTATTTTATATTATTCTTGGGACTAACCTATTAACCTAGAGCCCAGTGCCAGTTTCTGTTTTTCCTTGTTTTTGAGTTTTGCAGAAAAGGAATATCAAACGGAGTCCAAAATGAGCTGAAAATTTATGGTGATTTATTATGGACCATAAGAACCCACGAAGCATTGAAGTTGGACCAGAAGCTTCATGAGGAAGCGGCAAGGGTGGAGGGTGCGTCCCCTGTATTGCCGCTGCCTCGTGGACCCCCATGACATGAAACAGATGCAAAAAATCCCTATAAATCCAGAAACCCCCAGAAAGAAACCTAGATCGGGAGTTCCACCGACGCAAGCCTCTGTAGCCATGAAAAACCAATCAGGAGCCCGTTCGGGCACCCTACCGGAGGGGGAAACCATCACCGGTGGCCATCTTCATCATCCCGGTAGTCTCCATGACAAGGAGGGAGTAGTTCACCCTCGGGGTTGAGGGTATGTACCAGTAGCTATGTGTTTGATCTCTCTCTCTCTCTCATGTTCTTGATTTGGCATGATCTTGATGTACCGTGAGCTTTGTTACTATAGTTGAATCATATGGTGTTTCTCCCCCTCTACCTTCTTGTGATGAATTGAGTCTTGCTCTATGAGGTTTCGTTATGTTGGATTGAGTATTGGATTTGAGAAAACTTGATGTATGTCTTGCGATGAGATATCTGTGGTGACAATGGGATGTTCTATTGGTTAACTTGATGTATGTTTTGGCACTCAACTCATGGATTCCCGAGGTGACATTGGGGTAATCTATGCATAGGGGTTGATGGACGTTTTCATCCTACATTCTCCGATTGAAACTTTGGAGTGATTCTTTGTCGCACGTCGAGGGATTTCCATATGATTCAATTATGTTATCATTGTTGAGAGAACTTGCACTAGTGAAAGTATGAACCCTAGGCCTTGTTTTCAAGCATTGCAATACTGGTTTCGCTCACTTTTTACCAGTTGCCTTGTTGTTTTTATATTTTCATATTACAAAAACCTATATCTGCCATCCCTATTACACTTGTATCACCATCTCTTCGCCGAACTAGTGCACCTATACAATTACCATTATTGGGTGTGTAGGGGACACAAGAGACTCTTTGGTATTTGGTTGCAGGGTTGTTCGGGAGAGACCATCTTCATCCTACGCCTCCCGCGGATTGATAAACCTTAGGTCATCCACTTGACGGAAATTTTCTACTATCCTATAAAACTCTGCGCTTGGAGGCCCAACACGAGTCTACAAGAAGAAGGTTGTGTAGTAGACATCAAGCTCTTTTTTGGCACCGTTGCCGGGGAGGTGACACTGGTACAACGATGTGCTATACAAACGGTTTTAACCCATTTCTGCGACGACATTTGGAACCGTCGCCAAGTGTGTGTGGGCAATAGGGGGGTCCTTCCCACACGACCCAAAAACCGTCAGGGATAGGCCCTCCTGGGACACCAAATGAGCTCGTGTGTGATTAGGCGCGGCATCGAAACCCAATCATTTCCGTAGGTATGTACATCCCACACGGTGAATCCAAGAAAAAAATTCCGTAGGTTTGTATATCACACACAGTTCTTTGTGTGGAAACATTTGTTTAAGGTGGCCTAATGCAAACAGTTCGCTAGTGCAAGCCGTGTGTGATTGTTAGTTGATCAAACACGCCTACTTTCTGGAAATCGTGGGGGTTGTTTGAGTTCATCGCCCACGGTGTTGTCTGAGTAACCGTCTGCAATAGAAAACCCCAATAAGCAGGGTAATTAGTCTATTATTGATAATCCATGTAGTAATCAAATTGATATTTCTTATAAAACACACCAGATATTTCATATCTGTATAACAGCAACCAGGATTTCATAATTGAATTACACATCAGATAGCTTCGGCACTCATTTACGCCATTACACAACAACACCAAGTTTCACATGCAGCATCAAAAACCTTTGGAAAGTAGCATACAGGTAAATAGACAGATGAATCTCATCTGGGAAACTGCAGAAGCGGTAGGCAAATATTGAGCCTTCAGTGATGTTGAATGTCCTTGCAACTTTAGGCCAATGGCTATGGATAATTGCCCACCCAACCTTCATCCTCTTTAGCACGACTTAAATATCGTACCATGGGTGTTGAATGAATACCTTCCTCGCCTGTTGACCATGCAGGTGGTTTGAGAGGTAATCATCGGTGAACTGCTTTGAAAAGCACTGAAACAAAGCTATGCATAAATCATTGTTATAAATTTTGAAATGGCGCAAGGGGTAAAAACAAGGTAAAATAGTTAGTACCATCCTATAGTTGACTGATGTCTTCTTCATTGTGCAAACATAGATCTTGCTGTTATTCGTCGCAAGTTTCTTCATCCTAACAATCTTTGTGAGTTTCTTGACTTGACTGATATTCATGGACATCTCATTTCCCCATATGCAAAATGGGTCGAATAGTGGGTCTAAGCCTCTGATAGAAGGACCTACATGTGCAAGACCAAATTGTAAGAAACCTAAATATTAGAATGATTCCTGCAACTGCACAATAATGTGCTATTAGCCAAAGGACCCTGCTTGAACAAACCCCAATGGTAAACCGCAGTGTCTCCCATTGTTTCCCTGCAACACACATAAGGAAGATCTTGATTAGGTTAACTGAGAGTTGCCATACTATCAGTAGAATATGTATTGAGTATAGCCAAATTCAATTGGTGTCACATGCATAACAATACAAAATTGTACCCACAGCAAATGAAAACCAAATTGCAGAACTGAACCAAACAGTTAAATGGACAGCAGACCAAATGAACCAAAATAGTTAACTGAGCATGACATTGCAGAAGAGAAACATGTACTAGAAGATAAGAAAGCTAACAAA
This sequence comes from Triticum dicoccoides, assembly GCF_002162155.2. Classification (NCBI taxonomy): domain Eukaryota; kingdom Viridiplantae; phylum Streptophyta; class Magnoliopsida; order Poales; family Poaceae; genus Triticum; species Triticum dicoccoides. The sequence goes on along the minus strand of NC_041384.1, from coordinate 537,909,582 downwards.
ACAAATAATGCTTGAGAACAGTACTACGAAATGTAGCAATTGTTGGACCAAAGTGTTAGCTGAACATTACATTTCAGAGGACCAAACTGTTAACTAAACATCAGATTTCATATTAACATTACAGAGGACAAATCACTAGAAGGCACTAGCGGTGGCCTCGAGAAAAAAACACGAACTGTATTTTAAAGTAGACAACTGCATGGCGGTGTCGACGGTGGCCTCGAAGACGAGGTGCTCCTCCAAGATCTGGCGGTCGACATGCATGGCAGCCATAGCGACCTAGTGCGCGCGTGTGGACACATACTATTGAGCTCCATGTTATACTGCGTGCAAAATGGTTGCGGGCAGCGCTTAATTGGAGGAGAGGGGCAGTGATTTCGACGGAAGGTGTCGCGCCGTCGGCCGGGGCATGTGGGACAGGAAAGGAGGAGGATGGTGTGGGTGGGGTGTGGATTACCTGACCATATCGACGAGGCCGCGCAGCAAGAAGAAGGGTTAGCGGCAAGGAGGCCGCACAACAAGAAGAAGGGTCGTCGACGAGGAGGCGGCGCTGCAAGAAGAAGGGTAGCCAACGAGGAGGCGGCGCTGCAAGAAAAAGGGTCGCCGGCGAGGAGGCTGAGCTGCCAGTAAGCAGCAGTGAAGGTTTGAACTTGGAAAACAAGGAGGAACAGTGGAAATGTGGCTTTTGGTGGGAGGAAGGGGGCGGGGAGATAGATATTACCGCGGTGGGAATTTTTTTTCGCTCGGTGCCGCGAGAAACTTGCGTGCAAGTGTGGTTCAAGCGGGGGCAGTAGACTGTAGACAACGAAGCTTCCTGCGTAAGCCAGACAAGACGGTGCGCCAAGATATTTTATATCACACCCCACACGATTCTTTCTAGTAAACTGTTTGTGGTATACGTGATTTTTTCATTATGATTTGAAAGAGAAAATGGTGTTATGGAGGGAAAGGATAGTGATTGAATTGCTAGAACATTTACGGACAGTGAACATGCAACTAGTACATGAGTGTCGTGTTTAAATTTGGAATTATGCCGGGTTCATTTCTAATTTTATGCATTCATTGAGTTTCTGGCCATTTAATGTGCATAATTCAAATTTGAACTACAAGCACATGCTCCAATGCACCAAAGTTTGTTGAAAAATCATTTATGTGTCTTTGGGTGAATTTATAGGTCCCATGCAAGAAATGGGAATGAAATTCAAACATGTCGGCATCGTGGCTCGGCCGAAAAGATTGAGAAACTTGATTTTTTAATTCCTGTAGTCCATAACACGCCTGAAAATCATGAAACTTGGCATGGTGTCATGACATGGCACCAACATGCTGCAGTAATTTTTTGGCCGAATTGGGACAAGCTTTGCTGTAAGCTTCTTGCAAACTGGAGCTTCCCTCAAGATGGCTCGTGGTTCCGAGAGGGAATGTATCACCTCCGTATGCGAAACGACATATGTACACTGCCTTCTCCCGCCTTAATTTTTTTACACGGGCAGATTAGACCAAATAGAAGTATCGTGCTAAATTTTGGAATTATTGTGGGTTCGTTTGAACTTTTTTATACATAAATTGAGTTTCTGCGCATTTAATGTGCATAATTCAAATTTGAAGTACAAGCACATGCTCCAATGCACCAAAGTTGGTTGAAAAATCACATGTGTGTCTTTGGGTGAATTTATAGGTCCCATGCAAGAAATGAGAATGAAATTCAAACATCTGGGCATCGTAGCTCGGCCGGAAAGATTGAGAAACTTTGTTATTTAATTCCTTGAAATACAAAACAGGCCTGAAAATCATGAAACTTGGCATGGTGTCATGATATGGCACCAACATGCTGCGGTAATTTTTTTGGCCAAATTGGGACAAGCTTTGGTGTAATTTTCTTGCAAAGCGGACCTTCCCGCAAGATGGCTCGTGGTTCCGAGTGGGAACGTGTCACCTCCGCGTGCGAGACAACATACGTACACTGCCTTCTCCCGCCTTAATTTTTTTACACAGGCAGATTAGACCAAATAAAAGTATTGTGCTAAATTTTGGAATTATTCCAGGTTCGTTTGGCTTTTTATAGGTTAATTGAGTTTCTGCGCTTTTAATGTGCATAATTCAAATTTGAACTACAAGCACATGCTCCAGTGCACCAAAGTTGATTGAAAAATCACATGTGTGTCTTTGGGTGAATTTATAGGTCCCATGCAAGAAATGAGAATGAAATTCAAACATCTGGGCGTCGTGGATCGGCCGGAAAGATTGAGAAACTTGGTTATATAATTCCTGTAAATCCAAAACACGCCTGAAAATCATGAAACTTGGCATGGTGTCATGACATGGCACCAACATGCTGCGGTAAATGTTTTGGCCCAATTGGGACAAGCTTTGGTGTAAGCTTCTTGCAAACCGGAGCTTCCCTCAAGAAGGCTCATGGTTCCAAGAGGGAACATGTCACCTCCGTGTGCGAAATGACATACGTACACTGCCTTCTCCCGCCTTAATTTTTTTACACAGGCAGATTAGACCAAATAGAAGTATCGTGCTAAATTTTGGAATTATTCCTGGTTCGTTTGGCCTTTTTTATATATTAGTTGAGTTTCTGCACATTTAATATGCATAATTCAAATTTGAACTACAAGCACATGCTCCAGTGCAACAAAGTAGGTTGAAAAATCACATGTGTGTCTTTGGGTGAATTTATAGGTCCAATCCAATGTAAGAAATGGGAACGAAATTGAAACATCTGGGCGTCGTGGCTCGGCCGGAAAGATTGATAAACTTGATTTTTTAATTCCTGTAAATCCAAAACACGCCTGAAAATCATGAAACTTGGCATGGTGTCATAACATGGCACCAACATGCTACGGTAATTTTTTGGCCGAATTGGGACAAGCTTTGGTGTAAGCTTCTTGCACATCGGAGCTTCCTTCAACAAGGCTAGTGGTTTCGAGAGGGAACTTGCCACCTCCGTGTGCGAAACGACATACTTACACTACCTTCTCCTGCCTTAATTTTTTTACACAAGCATATTAGACCAAATAGAAGTATCGTGCTAATTTTTGTAATTATTCTGGGTTCGTTTGGCCTTTTTATACATTAATTGAGTTTCTGGGCATTTAATGTGCATAATTCAAATTTGAACTACAAGCACATGTTCCAGTGCACAAAAGTTGGTAGAAAATCACATGTGTGTCCTTGGGTGGATTTCTAGGTCCCATGCAAGAAATGGGAATGAAATTCAAACATCTGGGCATCGTGGCTCGGCCGGAAAGATTGACAAACACGCCTGAAAATCATGAAACTTGGCATGGTGTCATGACATGGCACCAACATGCTGTGGTAATTTTTCTGTCCAATTTGCGAATATGCACAAATTAACAATCAAAAAAGTCATTTTGGAACAAGTGCTATCACGTTACAAATCGGAAACACAAGTATTATTGAAACCGTGGGCGTTCTACTTACCAATTACGTGTCGCCATGCGTCCCTTTTTTTATTGGCTAGGAGGTGCCATCTGGGGTAGCTATTTGAGTACGGGAGGCATGCGATCAGACCCATGTGTGTGCTCATAAGGAGGAGAGCCCTTTGACCGCTACCCGCCGCGCACATCCCTCCCAAAGTCTCCATCAATGGTGCCCGAGCCCCTGTTCTACGGCGTGGCTATGTCTCACTGGACTAAGATTTAAGAGGAAAAATGAAAATCTAAAAAGAAAGTTTTGCACGGATCTTGATGTAAGATCCGACGGATCTATATAGCATCGAATGTGACTTATAGGAAGCATGATGAATATAAGGACGATGACAGTGGATAATAATTGTCTTACATATTTAGGAACGTAATTAAAAAAATCCACATGCGGCAACGCCCAAAATACACAAGGGCAAAAGAAGAAGGAAGACAACGATATGGCTCGCTAATCTCTAATTTCTTGATGCGTTGCTGCAGGCCGTGGGAACTAGTCTCCGCGGCGAGCGGCGATGAGATCTTTCTTGTCCTCAAGATGCTTCTTGAGAGCATCCACTGATTCCTCCACCAGCCTTCTGTGCTCGATGTGCAGCATGGCATTCTCGTCCATAAGTTTCTTGATGATGATGCTGGTCCTCTTCAACAAGGCAGTGGTCTCCTCGCGCTGCTCCGCACTTCCGTCGATCTTTGCCCTCGGCATGTCGCGCTCAGCCCGGAGCTTCGCATTGCTCTCATTTAGTTGTCGGATGACGCTGGTAGCCTGTTCAAATGAGGCTTTCATGTCATCCTGCAACCTCGCCCAACCAGAGATCTGATCCATCTGGCTATGGACGATCACATGCATGCGCCTGTAAGAGTCCTCGCCTGCCCGCGAGACATTTTCCTAGGCTACCGCGGCGCAGGAGGACATCTCTGCTGCATGCATGGCGCGACGGGACATCTCTTTTGCTTCCGCAGCGTGGCCAGACCGGTCTGCCACATCAATGTCGCGGCGGGACCTACGTGCTGCTTCGGCGGCATGGCGTGACCTCTGTGCTGCTACGGCTGCACGGTGGGACATGCCGTCTGTGTTCACGGCGAGGCGGGACATCTCTCGTTCTTCCGCTTCCATGCTCGCATCTCCCTGGTGGCAATCTCTCGACCCAGAACTCATGCTGGCCACGGCAGACGCAAGGGAACGATGATGAATGATTTGTTTGTTTTTGTGGATGAGGAGTTGAGGAGGAATTTGCAGTCATCTTGGAGTAGTAGTATTTATAACCGAGTAGTAATACGCTCCTAAGTGCGAAACCATTTAGGTTTTGATCGGTGTGAACATGTTTGCAATTTGGAATGTGATGGGACGCATGCTCAAAATTTACTGACGGTTATAAGTGTGGCACTATTCCCGGAAGGCGTAACATGGGCACGTACACCTTCTCGGTCGCGTACGTGGCATTTGCACCATAGGGTGCACCGCAATAGGCAATGTTAGCACATGTCTTGTTCCAACAACCGTGCGCGCTCGTTATTACCATCACACACGCTTCTTTTAATTAGAATATGTGTGCCTGTCTAGCGCACACACTTTGATCTATGTAACTGTTTCAGTTTGTTGTGGCTAATCGCAAATAGTTCATCCATGTGAAGTGTATGCCATCAATCGCAAACACTTTGATCTGGCTGACCAGTTTCCGTTCTGTTGCCTAATCGCAAACAATTAATCCTTCTGAAGCATATGCCCTCAATCGCACACACCTTTATGTAGCTGCCCGTTTCAATTGTTCCTCCTCATCACAAAAAGTTCATCCGAGTGAACCGTATGTTGTATATCGCACACGCCTTCATTTGGCTGCCCGTTACTTTTGTTCAGCCTCATCGCAAACAGTTCATTGAACTAAATTGTATGCCCTGCATCGCACACGCAACTAAAATCTGAACCGTGTTTGATGGCTCCGCCATCACAAACGTTTTGCACCTTTTTTGACAGTTCTTTTACACCACCGTTTGCAATTATTGGATCGCACACAGTTTCATCAAAGGGTCTCTGATCGTAGTGTCGCATTAGCAGCATCCTGCATTAGTGTGAGTGCTTGAAGGTATATCTTTAGATCTTGCAATTGAATCTTTTAGTTTCTTGTTTTATCACTAGTTTAGTCTATAAAATAAAACTACAAAAGAATGGAATTGAGGTTGCCTCATATGCTTCATCTTTTTAATGTCTTTCGTGAAAATGATGGAACGAAAAAATTGTGCCCAAGTGCTAGAAGAAGAAGTCAATAAAATGTTTGGCACTAAATCTTTAAATGATGAGCATGATTGCAATGTTGTTAGTATGAATTCTTCGAATATCCATGATGCTAATGATATGCAAGGCCATAATCTTGGGGATGCTATGTTTGATGAAGATGATATTTTTTGTCCCCCAAGTTTTGATGAGAAAAGTTATTATGATGATAGCATGCCTCTATTTATGTTGATTATGTTGATGAAAGTGGTTTGGAAGAGTGTCAACTCTAGTTAATGATCCCACTATTTTGGAGGGTGTTGAATCTTTTCACAATATTGATAAAAGTAGATTTCTAGAGGTCATGGCTTTATTTAGTGATGCATCCACTATTTTGGAAGAGGTTCCAATTGATTATGAGAACAAAGTTGCTATCTATGATGATTATTGTGATGACATGTATGCTATAAAGAATAATGATAACCATGAAACTTGTCATCATGATTTTTATTTTCAATTGGATTATGCCTTACATGATAGTTATTTTGTTGAGTTTGCTCCCACTACTATGAATGAGAAGAATTTTGTTTATGTGGTGAGTAGTAAATTTTCTATGCTTGTGGATCATGAAAATAGTGCTTTATGTGATGGTTATATTGTTTAATTCATTTATGATGCTACTGAAAATTATTGTGAGAGAGGGATATATGATTTTACTTATTGCAATAATATCAAGTTTCCTCTCTTTATGTTGAAAATCTTGAAGTTATGCTTGTTTTGCCTTCCTATGCTAGTTGATTCTTGTTCCCACAAGTTGTTTGCTTACAAAATCCCAATGCATAGGAAGTGGGTTAGACTTAAATATGCTGGTCATAAGAAGTGGGTTGTCTCCCATTATGTTTCAATTCTTATCTTTTATGTGAGCATCATCAAACTCATCATGCCTAGCTAAAAAGGCATTAAAGAAAAGCACTTGTTGGGAGACAACCCAACATTTACCCATACTGTTTTTGAGTTTTCACATGATTATGATAATATAGTAATCATGTTTTATAGCTTTTGTTTCAATAAAGTGCCAAGTAAGACCTCCGGGATGGTCTACGGTGATAGTTGATTTGATCTTGCTGAAAAACAGAAACTTTCACACCCAGTTAAATAATTTTCATTTTTTACAAACGTGTGATAAAATACTGATTCTTTTTGCACAAGATTAATATGAAAATTGTCTATGTTTTCCTATTTTTTTAGAATTTTTGGAGTTACAAAAGTATGGAACATGTCCAGATTACTACACACTCTTCTATTTTTGACAGATTCTGTTTTCTATGTGTTGTTTGCTTATTTTCATGAATCTATGAGTAGTATCGGAGGGTATGAACCATGGAGAAGTTGGAATACAGTAGACAATATAAATTTAGAATGAGTTCACAGCAGTACCTAAGTGGTGATTTGCTTTATTATACTAACGGAGCTTACAAGTTTTTTGTTAAGTTTTGTGTTGTGAAGTTTTCAAGTTTTGGGTAAAGATTCGATGGACTAAGGAATAAGGAGTGTCAAGAGCCTAAGCTTGGGGATGACCAAGGCACCCCAAGTTAATATTCAAGGACAACCAAGAGCCTAAGCTTGGGTATGCCCTGGATGGCATCCCCTCTTTCATCTTTGTTCATCGATAAATTTACTTCAGGCTATATTTTTATTCACCACATGATATGAGTTTTGCTTGGAACGTCATTTTCTTTTATTATGATTTTCTTGATGTTATTTAGAGTAATGTTTTGCATCTTTTATTTCAATAAAAAGGTCAAGTATATCCTTTACCATGCTTATTTTGCAAGTCTATATGTTGCTATTTTGAAAACATAAAGTTTTCTATGATTGTTTGTATATTGTTGAATAGTCAGAACATGATAAAATCTTGAAACTTATACACAATCAGCAACAACAAAATTTCTACATTGTGGTAATTTTTCAGAAATTTCTGATTTAGGTAAGTATGATTCCTCCTGCATTCTTTACAAGTTGTTCTGTTTAGACAAATTGCTGTTATGTTTGCATATGTTTGCTTGTTTAATGATTCTATTTGAGGATAGGAGTATTAAATATGCAGAGGCATTTAGTATGCAATATCAAATAATAATTTTAGTGATTTTGTTACAGTAGAGAATGATAAGGTTATTGCATTGATTTATACTAACTTATCTCATGAGTTCTTGTTGAGTTTTGTGTGGACGAAGTTTTTGAGATTTAGGAAAACCATGATATAAAAGGAATTAAGGAGACACAAAAGCTCAAGATTGGGGATTCTCAAGGCATCCCTAGTTAATATTTCAAGAAGTCTCAAGCATCTAAGATTAGAGATGCCCCGTGTAGGCATCCCACATTTCTTCAACAACTACCGATCAGTTTTGGTTGAGCCTAAGTTTTTGCTTCTTCACATGATATGTGCTATCCTTACAATGTCATTTTATTTTGTTTTGCTTGCTGTTTGAATAAAGTACCTAAGATCTGAAATTTTATTTATGAGAAGGAGTCTTCACGTAGTTACATAATTATTCAACTACTCATTGTGTGTCGCTTATATCTTTTGGAGTAGTTTGTCATTTGCTCTAATGCTTCACTTATATCTTTTTAGAGCACGGTGGTGGCTTTATTTTGAAGAAATTGATAAACTCTCATGCTTCACTTATGTTATTTTGAGAGTCTTTAAATAGCACGGTAATTTTCTTTATTTATGAATTTAGTCCTAATATGATGGGAATCCAAGAGGGATACAATAAAAACTTTCATATAAAGTGCATTGAATACTATGAGAAGTTTGATTCCTTATGATTGTTTTGAGATATAAAGATGGTGATATTAGAGTCATGTTAGTGAGCAATTGAGTATTGTAGAAATACTTGTGTTAAAGTTTGTGATTCCCGTAGCATGCACGTATGGTGAACCATTATGTAACGAAGTCAGAGCATGATTTATTTATTGATTGTCTTCCTTATGAGTGGCGGTCGGGGACAAGCGATGGTCTTTTACTGCCAATATATCCCCCTAGGAGCATGTGTGTAGTACTTTCTTTCGATGACTAATAGACTTTTGCAATAAATTGTTGGAAATATGCCCTAGAGGCAATAATAAAATGGTTATTATTATATTTCTTTGTTCATGATAATTGTCTATTATTCATGCTATAATTGTGTTATCCGGAAATCGTAATACATGTGTGAATACATAGACCACAACACGTCTCTAGTGAGCCTCTAGTTACCTCGCTCGTTGATCAAAAGATAGTCATGGTTTCCTGACTATGGACATTGGATGTCATTGATAACGGGATCACATCATTAGGAGAATGATGCGATGGACAAGACCCAATCTAAGCATAGCTCAAAGATCGTGTAGTTCGTTTGCTGTAGCTTTTCCGAATGTCAAGTATCATTTCCTTAGACCATGCGATTGTGCAACTCCCGGATACCGTAGGAGTGCTTTGGGTGTGCCAAACGTCACAACGTAACTGGGTGACTATAAAGGTACACTACGGGTATCTCCAAAAGTGTCTGTTGGGTTGGCACGAATCGAGACTGGGATTTGTCACTCCGTATGACGGAGATGTATCTCTGGGCCCACTCGGCAATGCATCATCATAATGAGCTCAATGTGACCAAGTGGTTGATCACAGGATCATGCATTATGGTACGAGTAAAGAGACTTGCCGGTAACAAGATTGAACGAGGTATTGGGATACCGACGATCGAGTCTTGGGCAAGTAACATACCAATTGACAAAGGGAATTGTATACAGGGTTGATTGAATCCTCGATATTGTGGTTCATCCGATGAGATCATCGAGGAGCATGTGGGAGACAACATGGGTATTTATATCCCACTATTGGTTATTGACCGGAGAGTCATCTCGGTCATGTCTGCGTGTCTCCCGAACCCGTAGGGTTTACACACTTAAGGTTTAGTGACGCTAGGGTTGTTGAGATCTTAGTATACGGTAACCCGAAAGTTGTTCGGAGTCCCGGATGAGATCCCGGATGTCACGAGGAGTTCCAGAATGGTCCGGAGGTGAAGATTTATATATAGGAAGTCAAGTTTCGGCCATCGGGAAAGTTTCGGGGGTAATCGGTATTGTACCGGGACCACCGGAAGGGTCCCGGGGGTCCGCCGGGTGGGGCCACCTATCCCGGAGGGCCCCATGGGCTGAAGTGGGAGGGGAACCAGCCCCTAGTGGGCTGGTGCACCCCCCTTGGGCCTCCCCCTGCGCCTAGGGTTGGAAACCCTAGGGGTGGGGGGCGCCCCACTTGGCTTGGGGGGCACTCCACCCCCTTGGCCGCCGCCCCCCCTTTGTAGATTGCATCTCCTAGGGCCGGCGCCCCCCTGGGGTCCTATATATAGTGGGCGGAGGGAGGGCAGCCGCACCCTAGCCCCTGGCGCCTCCCTCTCCCTCCCGTGACACTCCTCCCTCTCCTTGAGCTTGGCGAAGCCCTGCCGAGATCACTGTTGCTTCCACCACCATGCCGTCGTGCTGCTGGATCTTCATCAACTTCTCCTTCCCCCTTGCTGGATCAAGTTGGAGGAGAGTCTTCCCAACCGTACGTGTGTTGAACGCGGAGGTGCCGTCCGTTCGGCGCTAGGTCATCGGTGATTTGGATCATGACGAGTACGACTCCATCAACCCCGTTCTCTTGAACGCTTCCGTGCGCGATCTACAAGGGTATGTAGATGCACTCCCCTCTCCCTCGTTGCTAGATGACTCCATAGATTGATCTTGGTGATGCGTAATTTTTTTTAAAATTCTGCTACGTTCCCCAACATAAGTATGTTAGTTCTTTATGACTAATGTTGACTCCATGGATTATACGCACTCTCACCCTTCCACCGTTGCTAGCCTCTCTAGTACCGCACAACTTTCACCACTACCATACACTCACAATATACCTTCCTCAAAACAGCCACCATACCTACCTATTATGGCATTTCCATAGCCATTCCGAGATATATTGCCATGCAACTTCCACCATTCTGTTTATTATGACACGCTTCATCATTGTCATATTGCTTTGCATGATCATGTAGTTTACATCGTATTTATGGCAAAGCCACCATTCATAATTTTTATACTTGTCACTCTTGAGTCATTGCACAACTCGGTACACCGCTGTAGGCATTCACATAGAGTCATATCTTGTGTTCTAGTATCGAGTTGTAATTCTTGAGTTGTAAAATAAATAAAAGTGTGATGATCATCATTACTAGAGTGTTGTCCCATGTGAGGAAAGGATGATGGAGACTATGATTCCCCCACGAGTCGGGATGAGACTTCAGACGAAAAAAGGGAAAAAAGGAGAGGCCAAAGAGCCCCCCCAAAAAAATAAGTGAGTGAAAAGAGAGAAGGGGCAATGCTACTATCCTTTTCCACACTTGTGCTTAAAAGTAGAACCATGATCTTCATTATAGAGAGTCTCCTATGTTGACACTTTCATATACTAGTGGGATTTTTTTATTATAGAACTTGGCTTGTATATTCCAATGACGGGATTCCTCAAATTTCCCTAGGACTTTGTGAGCAAGCGAGTTGGATGCACACCCACTTAGTTTCTTTTTGAGCTTTCATACACTTATAGCTCTAGTGCATCCGTTGCATCGCAATTCCTACTCACTCACATCAATATCTATTGATGGGCATCTCCATAGCCCGTTAATATCCCAGTTGATGTGAGACTTTCTTCTTTTTGTCTTCTCCACAGCCACCATATTCTATTCCACCTATAGTGCTATGTCCATGGCTCACGCTCATGTATTGCGTGAAAGTTGAAAAGGTTTGAGAACATCAAAAGTATGAAACAATTGCTTGGCTTGTCATCGGGGTTGTGCATGATTTAAATATTTTGTGTGCTGAAGATGGATCATAGCTAGACTATATGATTTTGTAGGGATGACTTTCTTTGGCCATGTTATTTTGAGAGGACATGATTGCTTTATTAGTATGCTTGAAGTATTATTGTTTTTATGTCAATATTAAACTTTTGTTTTGAATCTTATGGATCTAAATATTCATGTCACAATAAAGAAAATTACATGAATAAATATGTTAGGTATCATTCCATATCAAAAATTCTGTTTTTATCATTTACCTACTCGAGGACGAGCAGGAATTAAACTTGGGGATGCTTGATACGTCTCCAACGTATCTATAATTTTTGATTGTTCCATGCTATTATATTATCCATTTTGGATATTTTATGTGAATTTATGTTCTATTTTATTTTATTTTTGGGACTAACCTATTAAACTAGAGCCCATTATCAGTTTCTATTTTTCGTTGTTGTTGAGATTCGCAGAAAAGAAATATCAAACGGAGTCCAAACGAGCTGAAAATTTACAGTGATTTTTTATGGACCAGAAGAATCCCACAAAGCATCGGAGTTGGACCGGAAGCTTCACGAGGAAGCGGTAAGGGTGGAGGGCACGCCTACCCCTCTAGGGCGTGCCCCCTGTCTTGCCGCTGCCTCGTGGACCACCCTGACGTGAAACCAATGCCAAAAATTCCTATAAATCCATAAACCCCTAGAAAGAAACCTAGATCGGGAGTTCCACCGCCGCAAGCCTCTATAGCCACGAAAAAACCAATCGGAAGCCCGTTCCGACACCCTGTCGGAAGGGGAAACCATCACCGATGGCCATCTTCATCATCTCGTCGGTCTCCATGATGAGGAGGGAGTAGTTCACCCTCGGGGCAGAGGGTATGTACCAGTAGTTATGTGTTTGATCTCTCTCTCTCTCTCTCTCTCTCTCTCTCTCGTGTTCTTGATTTGGCACGATCTTGATGTACCGCGAGCTTTGTTACTATGGTTGAATCATATGGTGTTTCTCCCCCTCTACCTTCTTGTGATGAATTGATTCTTTCTCTTTAAGGTTTCGTTATGTTGGATTGAGTATTGGATTTGAGAACACTTGATGTATGTCTTGCGATGGGATATCCGTGGTGACTATGGGATGTTATATTGATTCACTTGATGTATGTTTTGGCACTCAACTTGCAGATTCCCGAGGTGACATTGGGGTAATCTATGCATAGGGGTTGATGCATGTTTTCGTCCTACGTTCTCCGATAGAAACTTTGGAGTGATTCTTTGTCGCACGCTGAGGGATTTCCATATGATTCAATTATGTTATCATTGTTGAGAGAACTTGCACTGGTGAAATTATGAACCCCAGGCCTTGTTTTCAAGCATTGCGATACCATTTTCGCTCACTTTTCTTACTAGTTACTTTACTGTTTTGATATTTTCAGATTAGAAAAATCTGTATGTACCATCAATATTACACTTGTATCACCATCTCTTCACCGAACTAGTGCACCTATACAATTTACCATTGTATTGGGTGTGTTGGAGACACAAGAGACTCTTTGTTATTTGGTTCAATGGTTGTTTGAGAGAGACCATCTTCATCCTATGCCTCCCACGGATTTATAAACCTTAGGTCAACCACTTGATGTAAATTTGCTATTGTCCTACAAAACTCTGCGCTTGGCGGCCCAACACGAGTCTACAAGAAGAAGGTTGCGTAGTAGACATCATGGGCATACAAGAAGGGAATTCATTTTGAAAAATTAGAGTTGGCACATGCAAATTTATGTGGAACGACATGGAAATGCCGCATGTAGGTAGGTATAGTGGACTCATTTGGCCCAACTTTGGGTTTAAGGATTTGGATGCACAAGCAACATTCTCACTTAGTACAAGTGAATGCTAGCAAATAGGATAATGCGGCACAAGAAGTGACCAACCAAAAAAACGAAAATGGTCATAAACGTGCATTGAACATAATTAACACTGAATAATGCACCACAAGTAGGATATAAATTCGTTGCATAATGATACATCTCTGTCGTATCTATATTTTTTGACTGTTTCATTCCAATATTCTACAACTTTCATATACTTTTGGCAACTTTTTACATTATTTCTGGGACTAACATATTGATCTACTGCCTAGTGCCAGTTCCTATCTTTTGCATCTTTTTTGTTTTGCATAATATCCATATCAAACAAAGTCCAAACGCAATAAAAACTTACAAAGATTTTTTTGGAATATACGTGATTTTTGGGGAAAATAATCAACGCGAGACGATGCCCGAGTGGCTCACAAGCCCTAGGGGCGCGCCGCCTACCCTGGGCGCGCCTGGGAGGCTTGTGGCCACCCCGTAAGGTGGTTGGTGCCCTTCTTTCGCTGCAAGAAAGATAATATCCGTATAAAAATCATGTTAAGATTTCAGACCAATTAGAGTTACGGATCTCCAGGAATTTAAGAAATGGTGAAAGGCTAGAAAAGAGAACGCAGAAACAGAAAGAAACAGAGAGAGATCCAATCTCGGAGGGGCTCCCGCCCCTCCACCACCATGGAGGCCAAGGACCAGAGGGGAAACCCTCCTACCATCTAGGGAGGAGGCCAAGGAAGAATAAGAAGGATTGGGACTCTCTCCCCTCTCTCCCGGTGATGCCGGAACGCCGCCAGGGCCATCATTGTGACGGCGATCTACACCAACAACTTCACCGCCGTCATCACCAACTCTCTCCCACCTATCCAATGGTATAACACCTCTTCTCCCTGCTGTAATATCTACTTAAACATGGTGCTCAATGCTATATATTATTTCCCAATGATGTATGTCTATCATATGATGTTTGAGTAGATCCGTTTTGTCCTATGGGTTGATTGATGATCATGATTGGTTTGAGTTGTATGTTTTATTATTGGTGCTGTCCTACGGCGCTCTCTGTGTCGGGCAAGCGTGAGGGATCCCCATTGTAGGGTGTTGCAATATGTTCATGATTCACTTATGGTGGGTGGTGTGAGTGACAGAAGCACAGACCCGAGTAAGTAGGTTGTGGCGTATGGGAGTAAAGATGACTTGATACTTTAATGCTATGGTTGGGTTTACCTTAATGATCTTTAGTAGTTGCGGATGCTTGCTAGAGTTCTAATCATAAGTACATAGGATCCACGTATAGAAAGTATGTTAGCTTATGCCTCCCCCTGATATAAAATGGCAATAAAGATTACCGGTTTAGTTATCGGTTGCCTAGGGACAAATAACTTTCTTATGACAAAAGCTCTCTACTAAAACTAAATTAGTTGTTTCTTTATCTAAACATCCCCTAGTTTTTATTTAATTGTTCTTTATTATCTTGCCATTCTATCCTACTACACCTACAGAGTACTTCTAGTTTGATACTTGTTCTAGGTAAATCGAACGTCAAGCGTGTGTAGAGTTGTATCGGTGGTCGATAGAACTTGAGAGAATATAAATTCTACCTTTAGCTCCTCGTTCGGTTCGACACTCTTACTTATCGATAAAGGCTACAATTGGTCCCCAATACTTGTGGGTTATCAAAACCTTTTTCTGGTGCCGTAGCTGGGGAGCAATAGCGTGGGGTGAATATTTTCATGTGTGCTTGTTTGCTTTATCACTGAGTAGATTTTATTTTCTGACCTAAGTTGTTATCTATCTTTAGTTATGGATATGAAACACAAATTACCAAAAAATAGGTGTACTTGCTACTCATGGAGATGGGGAACCTCCTAAAACCTCGATGCTTGATATGTGAAAAATATTAAACACTACTTTGATAATCCTGAGAAAACCCTTTTCAACTTGATAATGGGAGACACGTTGGATCAACGTGAATACTTTAGGGATTATCGCTTGACACAAAAGGGAAACTGTTGTGGGATCAAATTCATAAGTTGCATTGGTATGCTTGGAATTTATGCTTGAGATATGATTATAATTGATGCTCTAGGGTGAAGGCTCCACACCTTCCCTTTTCATGTAAATTAAATGAGAATGAAACCTTGGCTTGTTATGATAATGGTATATATGATTACTATGATGTGGAACAAATAGAAGAATTTGTTGCTTTTAAGAGTGCTTATGAAATTGAATCTTTGTTTGAAAAGTGTGAAAATTTTGATGTTGTTGTTTATAGACCTAAAAATTATGCTATAGTTAAATATTGCTATGAGAATTATGAATATAATGCCAATATTGACCACACCTTGGTATGATGACTATGAAATTACATTGTTGGTATAAGGAAGGAGTAGATAGTATTATTAGACGTTGTGTACCTGAGCATGAACAAGAACAAATCCTATGGAAATGTCACTAGAAAGCTTATGGAGGGCATCATGCGGGAGATAGAACTGCTCACAAGGTATTGCAATTCGGTTTTTATTGGCCTACTCTCTTCAAGGATGCCCGTAAGTTTGTTTTATCTTGTGATGAATGCCAAAGGATAGGTAATATCCGTAAGCGTCAGGAAATGCCTATGAATTATTCACTTGCTATTGAAACATTTGATATTTGGGGTTTTGATTATATGGGACCTTTTCCTTCCTCTAATGGGTATACACATATTTTGATTGTTGTTGATTATGTTACTAAGTGGGCAGAAGCTATTCCGACTAGTAGTGTTGATCATAACACTTCCATTAACATGCTTAAAGAAGTTATTTTCCCAAGGTTTGGAGTCCCTAGATATTAAATGACTGATGGTGGTTCACACTTTATTCATGGTGCTTTCCGTAAAATGCTTGCTAAATATGATGTTAACCATATAATTTATTCACCCTATCATCCTCAATCTAGTGGTCACGTTGAACTTAGCAATAGAGAAATAAAACTTATATTATAAAAGATTGTGAATGGGTCCCGAAAGAATTGGTCTAAGAAATTAGATGATGCACTTTGGGTTTACAGAACAACTTATAAAAATCCTATGGGTATGTCTCCTTATAAAATGGTTTATGGAAAAGCTTGTCATTTGCCTCTTGAGTTAGAACATAAAGCATATTGGGCAATCAAAGAACTCAACTATGATTTCAAACTTGCCATTGAAAAGAGTTTATTTGATATTATCTCACTAGATGAGTGCAGAACACATGCTTATGAAAATGCCAAATTGTTTAAAGAAAAAGTTAAAAGATGGCATGACAAAAGAATCCAGAAACAGGAATTCAAAGTTGGGCAATATGTTATTTTTTTACAACTCTCATTTTAGATTCTTTGCAGGGAAACTTCTTTCAAATGGGAAGGACCATATATTATCGAAGAGGTTTATTGCTCTAGAGCTATCAAAATTAATAATGTTGAAGGTACTAACCCGAAGGTGGTCAATGGGCAAAGAATCAAACACTATATCTTAGGTACACCTATTAATGTTAAAAGCAATATTATCCAAACCATGACACCAGAGGAACACATAAAAGAAACCTTCCGAAACAATCCAGAATCCTGAAAGGAGGAGGTACGTGATAAGGTAAGTAAACGGACTCCGAAAAATCCACAAAATATTTTTTTCAGTTTTGAAATATTACAAAAATTAGGAAAATAAGAAATAACTAGGAAGGCAACAGAGGAGGGCACAAGACACCAGGGCGCGCCTGCATTGCCTGGCGTGCCCAGGTGGGTTGCGCCCACCTCGAGAACCTTCCTGACTCCGTTTTCCTCTCGTTTGCTTGTTTCCCAAGATAAAAAAAATCTTTATATACTCTCCTAACGTATTGACCACCGCATCATGGAGAAATCTTTTGCTCTTATTTGTTGTTGTTTTTTGACAAATCTAGATCGCCATGGCCGCTCTGAGCTCCTCCAAGGAAAAGTTCTTCGAGAGGGTAATCAACCAATACTTGTCGGAGGTGATGAAGCACCCTCAAACCATCGAGAGCGGGTGCTCCACATCTGGGATGTTCAAGGGCCCAAGGGGAAGGGAACCTTGGAGGCAAGGCTCAAAGCCATCTAGCAGGAGGTCTTCAAGTGCAAGGGGATGGTGGAGTGCAGACTCAGTGCCAATCACCTCATGATTACGGATTTCACCTGTGATCACAAGGTGGATGGTCGGTCCATGAAGGACATCGTATTCACCCTCAATGAGCAAATCAACTTTCTGCAAAGCCAAATTTATGATCTCAAAAATCAAGTCTTTGAATATGAGGCAAGATTTAAAGGCATGAGTTTAGCTGCCAGTTGCAGGACTCGCTGGACTCACGCTTCCTCTTATGATGGTGAACCACTGCCATGGAAGCCAGAGGATAAGCTCGCTACTAGCTCAACACCATCACCATCATCATCTTCACCACCAAAGGAAAATTGAGTAACGGGTATGGGCACTCCCCTTGGCTTGTGCCAAGCTTGGGGGAGGTGCCCGGTATCGTATCACCACCACTTTCTTTGCCTTTATCTATCTTAGTTCGATTTTTAGTTATCCTAAGAATTAGTTGAACTAGTCGTCAACCAGTGCATTCGCACGGGCTAGCCAATAAATTATATGTATTAACAAAAATTCACTTGGTTTTAGTTAATACATAATGCCAACGACCTATCAAACTTGTAGTTGTATAAAGCAAAATGTTGTTAATGTATCCTTGAACTATCATCTACATCATTTTGTATAGGCATGGAGTGCTGCCTCGTTGTATTGGCACTCTTGGATTGCTATCCTTTGACTCATAACTTTTGAACATATCTGGCCACCAAAGGCCACTTCCGTGCTCCACCAAAAAAAATCTTAGATAGTTTCACATCACATGCTTAATTAGCTTCGGTAGTCGTCAGCCCATGCACTGCAAGGCTAGTTATATTAGTTGGCACTAGAATAGTGAATTTTATAATATTTTGTCAATAACCTAAATTTATAAAATCAGAAGAATAGAAATGTATATGAAATATATCTATTAATACATAGTTTATTGTTTCACTTAGGAATAATATCATAGAATTATGATATTGTCCTCCGGCCAACTAGTATTTGTCAGAGCAATCTGATTGAATATGAGTGACTGCCATCTAAAAAGAGTAAATGGCACAACTCTAATGGAAGCTAACTAATATTACAACTAAATTTTTATAGATTACTACTACAAATGTATACCCAGAATTGCTATAAAAAATCGAAGTATATGCAATAGTTTACATGTTTTTATAAGGAAAATTTGACATCGATAATCTTTCTATGAAACTTGTAGTCAGCAATTGATAAACTATGAGTGATGTTACATATGTTACCATTTGACAGGAGGTGGTGGTACAACTCCGATGAAACCTCGGTCAGATTACTAACTAATATATTTAGAAGTTGCTACCAAGAAATCTATAACTGAATTTCCCTACCAACCCCGATTAATATTTTTATAATATTTCAATAGATCTTGTGTAATTTGTTTCAATAATGCATTCAAGTGTATCTAACATATAATAAGTTCACACTGCGAACTAAAAGTTATAAAATATTAACTGAATTAAACAATCAGTCTGCTGTACACAGTAGTATTTCGTCACCTGAGATTAAAATATGATGATTTTATAACTTTACAATAACAAAACTTTGTGCTTATGTTAGCTGGTCTATGGCTCTTATAGTAATCAAGAGTAATTAGTATGTATTATAAACTACCATGGCCAACGATAAATATTACAATAGAAATCCGAGCAGGTCATTGATAAATCATATGAGGCATATGCCATATGGCGAGGATGCGATTCTTGGATTTGAAAAAAAATCTAGGAAGATTAGGACCAATCAGTCATGAATAGTTTTTACATTTTCCCTTGATTTCCATCAAAACTAACTCTGTTGTCAAAATCATTAAATGATGCTTCTATTTTTTGGAATAAGTTTACAGAAAAGAGTTGACTTCTCTTTGTATTTCATGGATGGTTCTGTGTCGGTGTACTAGAGTAGGGGTACCCTATTACCCCGAACTCGTGCATGGGCAGTTGCAGCGCCCCGCGGCAAGGCTTGCCGGGTGACCGCCAGGACCCTCCGTGGTTCCCTTGAAGACCATTCAAGAACAAAGTACTCAAACCAAGGCCCCGGCAAGAGGAGCTTGCCGGGAAGGCCAACCAAGGCCCCGGCGGGAGGAGCTTGCCGGGAAGGCCAACCAAGGCCCCGGCAAGAGGATCTTGCAAGGAAGAGACGAGACCCCGGCAAGAGGAGCTTGCCGGGAAGGCCATTCAAGGCGTATCGAGAAAGCTTGCCGCGACGCGCCCCGCGTCCCGGCAAGATTCGGCGAGCGACAAGCTTCCGGACGCGACAAGACAACGGCCGCGGCAAGGAGCTTGCCGCGGGAAACCCCCACTTTGTGCCCGCGCTCCAGCTCACCTGCTAACGTGTCGCTCTGGGACTCTCCCAAGCACACGTGGCGGGAGGCCGTGCAGCTAGGGGTACGTGGTGGCAAGCAGAGATGAAGAGAAGCCCATCGTGGCAAACGGTGGCGCTCCAAACGGTCACTTTTTGCACTGTTTAGGAGATTTAGACAGGCATTTAATGCCCTTGTCCCCTGCCGTCAGAGTTAGGTAGGGCGCACTGTATCCACAGTAAGCGGTAGCTGCACCTACCGCATCCTTTTCCATTTTTACCCTTCTAGTCTACGTTGCCACCTGTGGGTAACCCCTTGAAAGTATAAAAGGAGGCCCAAGTGCAACGTAGAAAGGGTCCCGCACTTCCGGTTCCGGAGGCTCGGCCAGTTCAGCTCATCCGAGACACCAGAAACACTCCCACGCTCAGTCTGGTAGCGTCGATCGCTCCTGAGCAAAGATTCAATACACACAAACAAGCAGCAGTAGGGTTTTACGCATCCGTGCGGCCCGAAGCTGGGTAAAATCGCACGCGTGTACTGCCTCGATCCACTCTTTGTACGCTCTCCGCCCCCCACCGAACCGAAAGGGGCCCTGTCCCCATAGGTGTCGGTGGAATCAGCATCGCCCCCGACATCTCTGGCGCGCCAGGTAGGGGGGCGTCGAGATTGTGCGAATCCGATCCGGCGTGCACGCGAGGCTCTGCTGATCTTCATCTTCATGGCTCCCAAGGAGCGGGCGAGCAAAAGAACGACGCCAGTGCGGCGACGGGAAAAGCTAAGTCATGCAAAACTTTAGATATTTCCTTACTATATAAGGTTATCCGCCTTGGAGATCTTGTTCTTTGTACGGAAAACCTGTGCGCGGAGGAATCAACTCGTAGCTAGTCGCGCCCTTACTTTGTTTTGAGTCCGCTCAACAACTTAAGTGAGCTGCTAGCGCCCTTACTTTGCTTCGAGTCCGCTTAGCAACTTAAGTGAGCCGCTAGCGCCCTTACTTTGTTTCGAGTCCGCTCAACAACTTAAGTGAGCTGCTAGCGCCCTTACTTTGCTTCGAGTCCGCTCAGCAACTTAAGTGAGCTGCTAGCGCCCTTACTTTGTTTCGAGTCCGCTCAACAACTTAAGCGAGCTGCAACTAGTTGCGACAAGATTGCTTGTCGGTAGCGACCCCGCCAGCAGGCTGCTGAAGTTCCGCACTCGGCACTCGCGGCAAGGGTGCCTGCACCGGCAAGTTCCCCTAGAAAGCATAGGGTGGACGTACAAAGAGAGGTTGAACAGGAAGATAGCATGCGCTATTTATTTGGGATTTCTGCATAGACCTGCATGCCGAGGAGCCTTCTCGGGGCTAGTTGCGCTCCATGTTGCCTCGAGTCCGCTCGGCAACTTGTGCGGTTGCGCTAGAACCAAGAAGGTAAACCTTTTCGAGAGGCGTTGTTCCCGAATAGCCGCTAAGGGCCCGTTCCCTCAAGCGCTACTGGCTGGATCGTACGCACCGGAAAGCATTCCAGCAGGCATAGGGAATATGCAGCAAAAGTCGAAATTCACAAGCAAGTTGAGTGCACTTCGGATGCTAATCACTTGCTATGTTTGAACGCAGTTATGGCCCGGGGGCTAGCAACGCCCTTAGGGCCAACATCTTTGGCGTCAAGAACGACGAAGTTCTTCGCCATAAGCCTTTCCGGCAACGATCTTGCCGGAAGCCGGCGTCAAGAACGACGAAGTTCTTCGCCATAATCCTTTCCGGCAACGATCTTGCCGGAAGCCGGCGTCAAGAACAACGAAGTTCTTCGCCATAAGCCTTTCCGGCAATGATCTTGCCAGAAGCCGGCGTCAAGAACAACGAAGTCCTTCGCCATAAGCCTTTCCGGCAATGATCTTGCCGGGAGCCGGTGTCAAGAACAACGAAGTTCTTCGCCAAAAGCCTTCCTGGCAACCAACTTGCCGGAAGCCGGCATCGAGAACGTCAAAGTTCTCTGCTGAAGATAAAAGCCTTCCTGGCAACAAGCTTGCCGGAAGCCGGCATCGAGAACGTCAAAGTTCTCTGCTGAAGATAAAAGCCTTCCTGGCAACAAGCTTGCCGGAAGCCGGCATCGAGAACGTCAAAGTTCTCTGCTGAAGAAAAAAGTCTTCCTGGCAACGAACTTGCCGGAAGCCGGCATCGAGAACATCAAAGTTCTCTGCTGAAGATAAAAGTCTTCCTGGCAACCAGCTTGCCGGAAGCCGGCATCGAGAACGTCAAAGTTCTCTGCCGAAGATAAAAGTCTTCTTGGCAATCAGCTTGCCGGAAGCCGGCATCGAGAATGTCAAAGTTCTCTGCCGAAGATAAAAGCCTTCCTGGCGATCAGCTTGCCGGAAGCCGGCATCGAGAACGTCAAAGTTCTCTGCTGAAGATAAAAGACTTCCCAGCAAGCCAGTATCGCTGGGGGCTGTGAGTGCCAAGAATCATCCACGGCAAACCAGAATTGCCGGGGGCTGCAATATCAGATAAGTCTTTCATCCCTCATCATGCATCCTCTTATGGACTGGGGAATACGAAACCGCGTTTCTTCCCGGAAACTGCCGTGCTCCCTCGACTCTATGCCCCGGGGCTCGTTCTTGGGGCCAAGTTTGGTCGTAGTCGCGGCAGCAAAAGGATGAAACGAGGAGACCGCACCCACCTCGTTCCTGCCTCCGTTAAAAGCGTGAGAAAGGTTGAGCGACGTGGGAAGGCGGCAGGGCCTGTTGCCGGGAGATGAAATGTCTGTCCGAGGGATACCAAGGATTGACTCCTTGGCGTGGGTTTAACTCACGAGATAAATAACCCGGCAAACATCCCTTTTTCATTAAAAAACATCCCACTCAGGTACAGTCCATAGAGGATGAAAAACATGAAAGAGAGGATTACAAGTTCTAGATACAGCTAAGGCCCGAAGGCTTACAAATTAAAAAGATAAGGTGCCCGTAATCCCTTTCCTGTCCCTCTTTTCAGGAGGCAGGTCAAGGAGGCGAAAAGGGCAAAAGGAGTGCCTAGGCGAGCTACGGGTGCCAGAAGACACCAAGGGAACATCCCGGGGGCCGTCCGAAGGCTGGACGGCGACAGCGGCGCCGGAAGCGGGGCTCGAAGACGGGGCGACATGACGTCAGCACGCTGTCGAGGGCACCACGCCCTCGTACTCCGGCTTGACGGCCTTGTCGCCTGCCCTCTTCCCCTTCCGCAGCCTCCCTACGCCAGCCGCCCAAGGAGACGACCCCGGGGAGTTCAAGAAGCCGGCGACGCGGATGATGGAGTCGCCGGTGCCGCGCAAGGCGGTGCGCGACGCCTAGTCGGACCCGCTACCCCGCCGCCTGCTACCCTCGTCGTCGCTGTCGCTCCCCTCCTCGTCGCTCTCGCTCGAGGAGGAGCCTTCGCTGTCGGAGGAGCTGTCCACGCAGCACTTCGCCCGAGTGCCGAAGCACCCGAAGGCCTTGACGGAGAGGAGATCGCCCTCCATCAACTTAAAATGGAGGGTAAACCCCTCCTTCAAGCTGTGGATGCGGGCGAACGTCTTCCACCCTCGATCAAGATACATCACATTAGGGGCTGGGAATACAACGCGGACTCGCGTGCCGTTGATCCCACAGCCCCCATGTGCAATCTCAGCGTCTCGGGCGGGTTCACTTCCATCGCGCGCGCAAACGGAGCTGGAAGTCGGAGGCGACGACGAGGCGCCCGGCGCAGTCTGACGAAGAACTCGCAAGGGTCGTCCCTTATATGGACCGCCGTGGGGGGAGGAGCCGCCGGCGGAGGTGAAGCTGACGCGCCGCCCCGTCCGCCTCTTCCCCGAGCGCCTCGACCTCATCCTCGACCTCGTCCGCGACCTCGCCCCCTCCCTCTTCCCCTTATGGCTGGCTCCGCCACCACGGGCGCGGAAGAGGGAGAGATGCGCCGCCGGGCGGCGACCCTCGCCGCCACCGAAGAAGAGCCTGGGTTCCCTTTCTCCATGGCAGATGAGAGAAAGGGGAACAGAAGCTGAAGAAAGGAGAAGATGAGAGAGTGCGGGTTTCTACGCTCCCATCCCGCTCTTTATAAAGGAGCGAGGTGGGGGGCTCGGCCGCTCCGCTCAGCGAATCAAGGCACGGGAAGGGCAGGGAGTCGGGGCCAACCCGCTCTCGACGGCCCAGTTTCCCACTCCACCGTCCGTGACCCCAAGCGCATGGGAGCCGCGTGTCGGGGATGCAGAACCAAGGCGACAGATGAGGCGGCCTCGCTCCGCCCCGTGAACGCGGGGAGTGGACGTCCCGAAAACGTGAACCGGCCCCGTCCAGTAAATGCACCACGCCCCCACACCTACCTCCGTTTAGGGAGGAGGGCGTGAACCGTCCCCGTCATCGTGGCCTGACGCATGCTTGGAGGGCTTAGCCCCACGCACGCCACCCACGATCTCACCCACAACGCCGCGTTTGACGCGTGCCGTTCTGGGCGTGCGCGGTGGGAGCGGAGTTAGATTCGGCGTGACCTAGGCCGCGCGTGCCCGTGCACTGTTTTGGGACTGGACCAACAGTGCTCGGCACCGTGTATGGCCCAGGCCTGGGGGCTCCTGTTGGTGTACTAGAGTAGGGGTACCCTATTACCCCGAACTCGTGCACGGGTAGTTGCAGCGCTCCGCGGCAAGGCTTGCCGTGTGACCGCCAGGACCCTCCGTGGTTCCCTTGAAGACCATTCAAGAACAAAGTACTCAAACCAAGGCCCCGGCAAGAGGAGCTTGCCGGGAAGGCCAACCAAGGCCCCGGCGGGAGGAGCTTGCCGGGAAGGCCAACCAAGGCCCCGGCAAGAGGATCTTGCCGGGAAGAGACGAGACCCCGGCAAGAGGAGCTTGCCGGGAAGGCCATTCAAGGCATATCAAGAAAGCTTGCCGCGACGCGTCCCGCGTCCCAGCAAGATCCGGTGAGCGACAAGCTTCCGGACGCGACAAGATGACGGCCGCGACAAGGAGCTTGCCGCGGGAAACCCCCACTTCGTACCCGTGCTCCAGCTCACCTGCTAACGCGTCGCTCTGGGACTCTCCCAAGCACACGTGGCGGGAGGCCGTGCAGCTAGGGGTACGTGGTGGCAAGCAGAGATGAAGAGAAGCCCATCGTGGCAAACGGTGGCGCTCCAAACGGTCACTTTTTGCACTGTTTAGGAGACTCAGACAGGCATTTAATGCCCTTGTCCCCTACCGTCAGAGTTAGGTAGGGCGCACTGTATCCACAGTAAGCGGTAGCTGCACCTACCGCATCCTTTTCCATTTTTACCCTTCTAGTCTACGTTGCCACCTGTGGGTAACCCCTTGAAAGTATAAAAGGAGGCCCAAGCGCAACGTAGAAAGGGTCCCGCACTTCCGGTTCCGGAGGCTCGGCCAGTTCAGCTCATCCGAGACACCAGAAACACTCCCACGCTCAGTCTGGTAGCGTCGATCGCTCCTGAGCAAAGATTCAATACACACAAACAAGCAGCAGTAGGGTTTTACGCATCCGTGCGGCCCGAAGCTGGGTAAAATTGCCTGCGTGTACTGCCTCGATCCGCTCTTTGTGCGCTCTCCGCCCCCCACCGAACCGAAAGGGGCCCTGTCCCCATAGGTGTCGGTGGAATCAGCATCGCCCCCGACATTCTGCATAGCTAATTACTCATAACAACTGATAGTACAAATTAAAACCAAGTGCATGTCATGCCAATGTATTATGTGTAAATGTTTATCCTCAATGCATAGCAACGGAAATCTAAGCAATAATATCATCTTAGCATAAACCATCATTCTGTGTCACTCCTCGAGGCCCAAGAAGATGCTAGTAATCACTGATACAACCACGTGTACCCTGAATCTTCCGTGAACTCTTCAAGATTGTTGTCCACCCCGAGCCATAAAACTGTAGCATGTGTTCATTATAGTGGCCATCACTTCGTCGAGGGCATCACGGAATGCAGGAGTATTGCTCATGGTAGTGGCCCAATGAATTGCTTTAAACTACCATAAAATATGACTGCAATAAACCAATATCCATCAACGGATATATCCCATGCTTGCAGCGTGGTTAGAACTTGAAAGGTAGGTTGCAAAGATAAGATATTATAATAATTCTGGAGCGATGAAATTAATACCAAACAGTGATTGTGCAATTTGGAGGAGAGTGAAAAACATAACAAAAGTTTGACATCGTAAGAAGCTAGCCCTCTGACCTCATTTAAATGTCTGTAAAAAAAGATCAAACTGAATTAGTGTGCCTAACTTGCAAGTATGTGGTTAAAATTAAGCTAACTTCCAAAGTATGATACTCTTTGACTATAACCCCTACCATAATTAGTATCATCTGAATATGTAGCAGAAGTCTGAAACTCCCTAATACCGGAAATCCTACAAATATACTATGGCATTGGATTTAGTAGCAGTAGTAAAGCAGGAAAGAGTGGGACGGGACTTGTGGAGAGAGTAAGAGCGAAGCATGACGGCCAGGAAATTCCAGTCTGCAAAGAATGACACACGTACATGTAATAACCCATATGACTTCCCAAGTAGGTTGCTCGATTCCAGCGAGATGTGCTAATATATACCTACATACACACAGGTAAGATAGATTGCTTTCTTTGAACTGTTTACAAATACACGCCAGAGATATGTCTGCGGCGTTGACTTCTGAACTACGGCGAAGCAGGATGGCTTGATTCAATCTCGATGTGGTCCTGCACGGGGTTTGTCCGGCAAGATGCAAACGTAGAAGGCATCTTTGATCAGCCTGAACATGCACGTACACACCATACTGATCAACGATGCACATAATCAATCATTGCTTGAACTGTTAACAAACGCACGCCAGAGATATGTCTGCGGCATCAACTTCTAAACTGCAGCGAAGCAGGATGGCTTGATTCAATCTCGATGTCGTCCTGCACGGGGATCGTCCGGCAAGATGCAAACGTAGAAGGCATCCTTGATAGGCCTGAACATGCACGTACACACCATCCATATCCACGTCCACGATGCATATAATCAATCATTGCAGCTTGAAACGCAGTGCACAGGAACACGATGTGTTTACCTATAACAAACTGATCTCATTAGTGGGTGCTAGAGGATCAATCAAAGTTTCTAATCTGGATATTGTACCTTTTATTGAATTGATAGCTTGGCGACAAACCTACCATGCCGGGCATGAACTCAGACCGTCCAAGAGATGTTATTTTTGTATAAGCCTGTTCCAATCTAGAAAGAGATCACATGATGTTCATAGGTTGCTTCTCCACCATATTGCTGGAGCGATGGATCCGTGAGGAGGATTTGTTGCCAGATCAAACTCATCTCCAACAGATTGATTGAAGATAGCGATCTTTTCCTTTGGAAATCGATTGAAAATAGGGCCTAATAGTAGGCGCAGGAGGAAGGCGACTATTTTTCATCGAGGGGAGGAAGGCGACTTATGCGGGAGAGAGAGAGGATCTTGGTCTCGTTATTTTTTGGATGGTAGTCTCGTTCATTATAGTACTTCTGTTTTCATGACCGAGAGAGGATTGCGGGCGTTTTGATCTTTTTTGTTTCACAGACGATTTTATCTATACACTGGTGCCTAATAATTTAGTCCCACCTGGATTATTGGCCTTTTGGGAGTTTTTTTCAAGGATGGATTGATAGATTGATCTACACCGTAATAATTTGGTCCCACGAGATTAACAGTTCCTAATTACTGATTAACGTGGGAATTTTTAGGGAGTCATGAATTAGTATAGGTAGGTATAGATATAGATAGATAGATAGATAGATATAGATAGATAGATAAAAGTTTAGTTCAATATTTTTTCGAGTGTTTTCTTAGTGATCTGTCTATGTATGTAATCGTGTGCGAGATATATAATAAAGAGTAGTTTGAGTTTGGTTTCTTTACTTTTTTGGTTTCAATAAAAAGAAAAGGAAATAGTGAAAAAGATCATATGCTAATCTTATGGTAAGTAATGACATCACATAAGGAAAAGTACAAGTGGTAAATTTGTTGAAAGTTGACAAACACAAGATTGGTGAATGATGCAATTCATGAAAGAATTAATAAGGGAGGAGAAGACTCACATGCAAATACACTATCTTGGACATATTTTATGATTGTGAGCCCCCATTAATTTTTATATGTCAAAATTGTTAACGTTGGACAAGGAAGACAACGTAATGGTTTATGTTTGCTCACATTCACACAGAAGTTATATTGTCATAGATCCTTTAACATTTGGTGCTTGCTCAATATCTTTGCTAGCCAAAAATTCCGCACTAAGTAGAGATACTACTTGTGCATCCAAAAACTCTTAAACCCAAAATCTTATTTTGAGAGTCCACCATACCTACCTATGGATTGAGTAAGATCCTTCAAGTAAGTTGTCATCGGTGCAATAAGGCAATAAAAATTGCTTCTAAATATGTTTGATCATTTAGTGTAAGAGAAAATTGAGCGTAGTACGAACTTGTGATGGCAAAGTAATAAAAGCGATGGACTACATAATAAAGGTTGCTATCATAAGGGGCAATATAACGTGACATTCTTTTGCATTAAGGGATTAGGCATACAAACCTAAAAGCGCATGACAACCTCTGCTTCCCTCCACGAAGGGCCTATCTTTTACTTTTATGTATTTACTTTTATGCAAGAGTCAAAGCATTCTTCCCTATTCCTTTTTATTTTCTCTTTTTGTAAGCATCATGTGGTGAGGAAAGATCCAGGAACATATATCCAGTTGGATATGAGTGAGCATGAATTATTATTGTTGACATCACCCTTGAGGTGAATACGTTGGGAGGCAAAACTATAAGCCCCTATCTTTCTATGTGTCTGGTTGAAACTTTTTGCTCATGTGTATGCAGTGAGTGTTAGCAATCATATAAGATTAAATGATGGTTGAGTATGTGAACTTGCCAAAAGGTTCCGATACAAGACCCTTCCTGAAAATATGATGAATTGTAATTGCAAAGTTGACTGAGAACATAGTTTGTTTGTTTTCAATAGAGTTTATGCTTTTACATCGCTGTTGTGATGAATTGTTACTTTTTCATGAGAAGTTATATGATAAAGTTTTATAATAATGTTGTTATAATAATAAGCATGATGCCTCTATGTCCGTATTTTGTTTTTATCGACACCTCTCTCTCTCTAAGCATGTGGGCATGTTTTTATATATTGGTTTTTCGCTTGAGGACAGGCGAGGCCTAAGCTTGGGGGAGTTGATACGTCCATTTTGGATCATGTTTTCCTACTATTATTTATAATGTTTTCAAGGTTTACACAAAGAGGGAGAATACCGGGAGCTGTAATACTGGACCTGAAAAAGCTATGTCAGAGTTACCTATTCTGCACATCTCCAAATGAGCTGAAAATTTACAGAGAATTGTTTTGGAATATATAAAAATTACTGGAGCAAGTAACTACTGGAGGGGGCACCTGGTGAGCATAAGACACCAGGGCACGCCAGGCCCCCCAGGCGCGCCCTGGTGGCTTGTGCTCAGCCCAAGTCACCTCCGGTGCCCATATTCTGGTATATAGGTCATTTTTATCTATGAAAAAGAAGGAGAGGACTTTCGGGACGGAGCTTCGCCGTCTCGAGGCGGAACTTGGGCAGGAGCACTTTTGCCCTTCGGTGGAGCGATTCCGCCAGGGGAACTTCCCTCCTAGAGGGGGAAATCTAAGCCATCGTCATCACCAACAACCCTCTCATCTTTGAGAGAGCAATATACATCAACATCTTCAACAACACCATCTCCTCTCAAACCCTAGTTCATCTCTTGTGTTCAATCATTGTACCGGAACCTCAGATTGGTACCTGTGGGTGACTAGTAGTGTTGATTACATCTTGTAGTTGATTATTATATGGTTTGTTTGGTGGAAGATTATATGCACAAATCCATTATTATATTTAATACCCCTTTGATCTTGAGCATGGTTATCATTTGTGAGTAGTTACTTTTGTTATTGAGGTCATGGGAGAAGTCATGTTGGAAGTAATCATGTGAACTTATATGTGTTTGATATTTTGATGATATGTATGTTGTGATTCCCTCAGTGGTGTCATGTGAACGTCGACTACATGGCACTTCACCATATTTGGGCATAAGGGAATGCATTGTGGAGTAGTTATTAAATGATGGGTTGCTAGAACGACAGAAGCTTAAACCCTAGTTTATGGGCTACTCCGTAAGGGACCGATTTGGATCCAAATGTTTAATATTATGGTTAGATTTTATCTTAATACTTTTCTCGTATTTGCGGATGCTTATGAGGGGGTTAATCATAAGTGGGAGGTTTGTTCAAGTAAGAACAACACCCAAGAAGCGGTCCACGCACATATCAAATTATAAAAAGTAGTGAACACAAATCAAACCAATATGATGAAAGTGACTAGATGAAATTCCCGTGTGCCCTCAAGAATGCTTTTCTTATTATAAGAGACCATTTTGGCATGTCCTTTACCACAAAAGGATTGGTCTACCTTGCTGCACTTTATTTACCGTTACTGTTACTTTTCCGTAACAAATTACCTATTACCGACGATTTCAGTGCTTGCAAAAATTACCTTACTGAAAACCACTTGTCATTTCCTTCTGCTCCTCGTTGGGTTCGACACTCTTAATTATCGAAAGGACAACGATTGATCCCCTATACTTGTGGGTCATCATTTGCCAGCCGGGACCCCAAAGACGCACTTCTCCGGATTGAGTTTAATTTGATACTCCTGTAAGCTGGCGAATGTATCCCAAAGGTTATCTACTACCTGTCCAACGTGGTTGGTTCTAACACCCACATCGTCAACATAGGCCTCAATAGTCTTCCCGATGTGTTTTTCCAGGCATGTTTGAATCATGCATTGGTACGTGGCATCAACGTTCTTTAGTCCGAAGGGCACATGAAGTAGAACGGACTGTAGGGTGTAATGAATGTCGTTGCTACCTGGTCAGATTCCTGCATCTTTATTTCATGATATCGTGAGTAAGCGTCCAGGAAGCATAGCACATCGTGGCCTGCTGTGGCATCTACGATTTGGTCGATATAGGGTAGGGAAAGGGGTCTTTGGGGAAGGCTTTGTTGAGGTCTATGAAATCAACACACAAATGCCAAGACCTATCCTTCTTTGGTACCATGACCAAATTGGCCAGCCAGTCAGGGTGTTTTATAACTTGGATGAACCCGGCCTCTAGTAGTTTAGCCAGCTCGTTGCCCATTGCTTGACGCTTGGGCTCAGACAATGCCGAAGTGTTTGCTTGATAGGCTTATAGCCTTTTAATATGTTCAAGCTGTGTTCCGCGAGCCTGCGGGGTATCCCCGGCATGTCAGAACGGTGCAAAGCGAATATGTCCCAGTTCCCCCCGAGGAAAGTTCGTAGGGCTTCGACAACCTCTGGATCGAGGTTCGCCCCTACGGATGCCATTTTAGCAGGGTCTGTTCACTGGTACAATGAGTTGCTATACAGATGGTTTTAACCCCTTTCCGCGATGACATTTTGAATCATCGCAAGTTAGTGTGGGCGATAGGGGGGGTCCTTCCCACACGACCCAGAAACCGCCGGGGATAGGCCCTCCGATCACACACGCTAGAAAAAATGAGCTCGTGTGCGACTGACGAGCGATCAAATATGGTTATACATACAGTTGTGTTAAAAAAATACAATTATACAGGCCCAATCGTTTTCGGTCGTAAGTACATCCCTCACAGTTAGTTTCAAACAAATGTTTCCATATGTATGTACATTCCACACAGTCAATCTGAGGAATACATTTCCGTTTGTATGTACATCCCATACAGTCAATCCAAGAAATATGTTTTTGTTCGTATGTACATCCCACATAGTGAATCCAGGGAAGATGTTTCCATTCGTATGTACATCACGCACAGTTTTCGCCATTAAATCATTTGTCATAGCATTGTCATTGCAGACGATATTAACAATTTTACCATTTGTGTTATTGAATGCTTCACACACGGTGCGTAGAAGAAACTGTGTGTCATAGGATGTCCATCACACACACCTTTTATGTGGTAAACATTTGCGCATGGTGGCATAACGCAAACAATTTTCAAGAGGAAGTCGTGTGCGATTGTTCATTGATCCAACACGTTTTATTCCTCGAAACTATGTGCGTTGTCTGAGGTCATCGCCCATGGTGTTTTCTCAATAACTGTTTGCAATATAAACCCAATTAGAAGGCTAATTAGCCTATTATTAATAATCCATTTATTAATCTAATTAACATTTCATATTAAGCACACAATATATTTCATTTTCGTATTAAGAAAGCATGATTTCATAATTGAAATACATCAGTGTACAACATCATATAGCTTCAGCACTCAGTTATCCCATTACACAACTACACCAGCACCAAGTTTCACATGCAACATCTATAACCTTTCAAAACTATCATCATAGATGGTACATAGTCAGATGAATCTCATCTGGAAAACTACTGAAGCGGAAGACGAATATTGAGCCTTCATTCATGTTGAAGGTCTTTACAACTTTAGGCCAGTGATGTGGATGATTGACCGTCCATCCTTCATCCTCTTCAGGAAGACATCAATATTGAACCATGGGTGTTGTATGAATACCTTCCTCGCCTCCTGACCATATAGGTGGTTTGAGAGGTAATCATCAGTGAACTGCTTTGGAAAGGCCTGAAAACAAGGATATGTGTCATGGAATTGTCACGACAGATGTCCTAGTAGAAGGACTTAGTCATGGAGCCATCGCAACTAGGTTAGATTAAAGGGGTTAAACGGGACAAAGGACACAGAGAGTTTATACTAGTTCAGCCCCTTGCGGTGAAGGTAAAGGCCTAGTCTAGTTTGAGGTGGTATTTCTTATGTTTCGATTGCCAGGGAGCGAATACGCTTGACCCAGCTTTCGATCTCTTGTTTCTTACCCTACACCGCCGCCGGGTCGTCCCTTTATATACACAGGTTGATGCCCAGCGGCTCACGAAGTCCTAGCCAGCTCATACACAATGTGCCCGACTCGGTTACTAACTACGCATGCCTTACAATACAAGTCATACATATATGGCGGTTTACAAATGTGGGCTTTAAGTGGCCTTTGGGTTTCGGGCCTTCAGTACACCTGCTTCGTGAACCGTCATGTTCAGCATCTTCATGGGCTTTTGTTTTTTATGAACCGCCAGCAGCATGACCCAGCCCCTCCTGGGTTGGTCATACCCAATAGTTATATCCCCAACATTAGGCCCTAGGTTGATGTGAACTTGTTCATATCAATCTTTCAACACTTAGAAAAAATTCTTCTTCGTTTGCTCTTGCAAGATCTTGTAGCCCGCCATGACGTCATCTCCTAGGATTGCGGTAACACGCCGTGACGTCACCTGTCATTAATATTATGCAATGCCCAAATCTCAATATATCCTCTCTTTTAATAAGCTCCCTAGAATCGAGGCGTCTACACTGTCGCATATCCATTTTTGGCTTCCTTGATTCCCGCGCATGCCACTTATCCTTTCGATGTTATAAATAGCGCCAGGGATCCCTTTCACTTCCCCCCTTGCCTTCTCGTCTCCATCTTCTTCCCCGCATCGCCTCAGCGCCCGAGCTCTGCCGTCGCCGTCGACTTTCACCACCGCCTCGACAACGGCCGCTGCATCAACCTGATTTGACTAGAGTTCATCTGCGTGCCTCTGCTGTTTCAACAGCTCTGGTGAGTTCTCCTCCTTCATTTTCCCATACATCCCATCAGGGTTTCCAGGAGTTCACCGGAGTTCATCTTCTCTCTTCACTGTAGCTTGTGACTTTTGATTCAAACTTGGTACCCCTCCTGCGCGACAGCAGTCGTGGTACTCATTTTTGCTATTAGAGCATCTCCTTTGCGTAAGAAAACCAATCTGGACACATGAACTGCTCAAGTACTGCAACTTAGGTCTAGATATTTTTCATTATCTAAAGTGCCGTAGATCCAAAATTATAGCATCAATCTGCGAAATCTGTTTTTCCAACACTTAGAAATTTTTCCATTCTCAGATCTATAAATCAATATTTATGTGGGTGGCTTAACTCAGAAACTGTAACCCGCCAGGTACCATTAGTCCCCTCTTAAGCCGCCAATAGCTCATCTTTATAACTCCAATGCCATCCTCCGGTTTAACACCTATGCATGCTTCATTATTTTTTTGCCTTTAAGCCAACAGTCGGCTTGACCATATAATCTTAAATTGGCATAGTCTTCCTTTCAGATCATCGAAAAATGGCTAAGACATATACCTCTTACAACTAGGTCCAATCCCAGGTCACTGAAGAAGACCTGAACAATTTTGTTGCAACTGGCGCCCTGGCCAAGAAAGAAGGTATCCACTGGAGGGTCCTTGGTGAAGAAAACCCTCCTACACCCAAATACGGAGAAGTGATTGTTTTCACTGACCACCTGAGCCGGGGGTTCAGCCCGCCCGGCTCAAAGTTTTTCCGCAATGTGCTTCATTTCTTCCAACTTCACCCTCAAGATATTGGGCCCAACTATGTATCCAATATTTGTAATTTCCAAGTCCTCTATGAAGCTTATCTTCAAGAGGAGCCAACAATTGAATTATTCAGAGAAATTTACTACTTAAACCATTAGACAGAGTTTACTGACTGGCCCAGCTTGGGACTTCGTGGGATTTCAATTCAGAAGAGGAAAGAAGTCAACTTTCCCTATGCCAAGCCGCCGAGTCACCCCAAAGATTGGAACCAAACTTGGTTATATTGTCAAGACACTTCTCCATCAGACGAGAATCCTCTGCCAGGTTACCGTGACCATCGTTTTAGCAACAAATATCCGTTTCCCCCATGAATGAGCGCAAAGGAGCGGGCCAAATATGCACCAACTTTTTCAAAGCTTAGAGCCTTCATTGCTAATTTCCTAACTGGTATTGACTTTGTTCGGTGCTA
The DNA here is from genome assembly GCF_002162155.2 of Triticum dicoccoides. Lineage (NCBI taxonomy): Eukaryota > Viridiplantae > Streptophyta > Magnoliopsida > Poales > Poaceae > Triticum > Triticum dicoccoides. The sequence continues at coordinate 537,874,903 of NC_041384.1, read as the reverse complement.
GGTGTCATGGAGCATCTTGCCATTAAGCCATCGCCCCGGCTTAATGTGCGAATATACTGGAGATTTAAAAGATCCCCAGCGCCACTGCGACATTCAACTGTCTGACGCAGAAATTACTGAGGCCACCAAGAAATTGCTGAATGGACCTTCAAAGGAATGCAGTAAAACATGACTTAGTCCTTTTTGCACCTTAAACAAGCCGCCAGCCATAAGTTTTGCATACCTTCCACTCAACCATATTTGCAATAGTTATCCCTACTTATATCTTTTTGACCTCCATAGGCCGATTCTCCATTTTGGAAGAAGAAACCACAAGATAAGCTGGCCAAACCGGCTCGTACCAAAACCAAGGTCACCAAAAGGCCTGCTAAGAAGAAGGCCACCGAGCCCGCCAGCTTAAACATTGATGATGACGATGATGATGAGTCAGAGGTAGAACTTGACTCGCTGCTCATTTTTTTTACATCTCATTGACAATGATTGTTATCAGGACGACGTAGAAGCCAGCCGTGCAGGAGACACAGAGTTACTTATTCTTTCCTTCGGCTCAGAACCTCTGCCAACACAGAAAGCCCGACAAGAAAGCCGAAAAGTAAGCTTTTCTCACCCTCTAGCTCACTTGGATCCCAAGTTTCTTTGGAAGAAACAGCAACACGAAGCTCGCCGCACCACCCGACATAGTGGTGGTGTGATTACTTCTTCCGGTTTACCAAACACGCCAGTTCGCAAACGCCGCCCACAGGTCCTACATATTTCTGATATACTTTATCCCAAGGCGGGCTATTTTTGACAACCTCTTAACCCGTCTGATTCAAACTATCAGGGGACTTCTCATTCCTCTTCCGACGAGTCAACTGGAACTTAAATCGAAGCTTTCAAGACTATACCTGGGTAAGAGCATATTCCATCATTAAAACCTTATGCCTGATGATTATACCGACCTCTTTCTGCTTCTTATTTTCAGGGGCCAGGCCAAACCCAGCAAAAAGGCAAAGTTGAATAAGCCGGTCGACAACTCCAACCCGTCTGAAACGGAAAAGCAACAGTCAGAACCTTCCAACCCAATTGCTGAGGCCACCCTTGATGATCCACCACCATAAGATCATGAAGACTCCATAGATCATATGGACGTTGAACCGGCTATTCCTAAGCCGCCCAACCCGATTAAGCCCGCTGAGGAAAAAACTATTGATGTTGTCGTCACTGGGTTTGGATTCACAGCCTGCTACCTCTTGAGCATGCGTTGGTTTTCCCTTGAAGAGGAAAGAGTGATACAACAAAGTAGCGTAAGTATTTCCCTTAGTTTTTGAGAACCAAGGTATCAATCTAGTAGGAGACAATGCACAAGCCACCTAGTACCTGCAAAAACAATCAAGAACCTTGCAACCAACACCATAAAGAGGTTGTCAATCCCTTCATGGTCACTCGCAAAGGTGAGATCTAATAAAGATAGTCAATCGATCTTTCCCACCACCCAACCTCGCCAGCCATGGCTAGCTCCGGCTCACAGGGCAAGTGGATGACCTCCTCCGAGACGGAGAAGGACGTCAACGAACTCCGGGAAGCGGGCTACCTGGCTTCGAGTATCGCACATAGGCTCCCTGCCAAAAAGCAGATCATCCCTATTCCGGAGCCCGGCGATAGAGTGGTGTTTATCCCTCACTTCCTCCGCGGACTAGGGTTTCCTCTCCACCCTTTTGTCCGTGGCCTCATGTTCTATTACGAGCTAGATTTCCACGATCTGGCCCCAAATTCCTTCCTCCACATCTCAGTGTTTATCGTCGTGTGTGAGGCGCTCCTCCGCATCCCCCCTAGTTCAGCCTATGGATTAAGATCTTCAATGTGAAGTCGAAGGTGGTCGATGGGCAAAATGCGAACTACAGCGGCGCCATGGTGAGCAAGCTCCCGAATGTCACCTGGCCCAAAGGGGCCTTTGTGGAGACTGTCAGGATATGGCAACAGGAGTTGTTCTACATCACCGAACAACGCGGCGCCACATGGGCAGCCACTCCTGAGTTTAAATCCGGACCCCCAATGTGGCTCGTGTCGTGGATCAACAAGGGCCTGGATTGGGCATCGTCCGATGAAGTGATGGTGCTGCAAAAGCGCATGAAAAATATGATAGAGAAGAACACCAGTCTCATCGATGTGATTCAGGTGATGATTTTCCACCGGATCCTCCCCTGCCAGCGCCGGCCTCTCGCCATGTGGGAGTTCAATCCAGAAGGGCCGTGGACCCTGCATCGATTCTTCGGCACAACACACGAAGAGATCTGGAAGCTCCTCTTCAAGGCCCAGAAGATGTGGCCGGAGACGACCGACGACATCGGCCTCGACAGCGCGGATCCAGCCACCCCGGTAAGTATTTAGTTTTCGAACATAACTTAAGTTCGTCAATCAAAAGGTATGCTGAGACTTCCTTCCTTCATTCAGTGCTGGAAAAAGAAGGCAGAGCGGATCAAGTGTCTGGCTCTGCTACCCGAAGACCCAACCATTCCCCTGCTAAGGAGGATGCTGGTCCCGGCGCCGTATCAGGCGCCAGACAAGAAGGCCAATAAGAAGAGCAAGGTGGCTAAAGGTGGCCTATGTCGTAAAGGTACTTTGGACGCTGCATCCTTAGAGAACGAAGCTCCCTCCTCCCACGAGGGAGATGAAGATGAAGAGGAGGAGGAGGCAGAGAGCGGTTCTCCCCCTAAGGGGAGGAAGAAGAAGAGGGCGGCCTCCGTAGACTCGGAGGCGGGGACGTCCAAGAGATGGAAAATATCCCTCTCGAACGGCTCAGATTGGGATGCCGAAGTCATCCCCGAGCGGTGCTCCAGGGTGAATCCCCAGACCACATCGTGAGTATCCAAGATACTTTATATATATCCGGTTTTTATGATTATAGGATAACATATTATATTGCATGTTTAAGTCCGGCCCGTGAACTCCCCCAACTATCAACATCTTCAGGGAACTCTCTGGCGCTGGAGATGGTGGAGAGCGAGATGCCTCCACGAGCCTCCCCACCACCCGCCGCGGATGACACTGAGATGTCATCCCAAAGGACCTCTCGGGGCCACGGAGAGGTGCGGGAGGCCACGAAGACGGCGCCAGAGGGTAATGCCTTGGCTGCCGAGAACATGGGGGGAACAACCCCCATGGAGACCGACGACGGGGGCCCTGACCAGTCCGGCCCCTAGCCGAACACCATTCGGGAGACCCATGTGGCTCCGGAATCGAGTAAGCAATCCACTTCAAAGGAGGGGGAGCGCCAACTCTGGCAGTGACCTCCATTAATCCGGAGGTGCCGAACACTCTTATGGAGGCATTGCAACATGCTTCCATCATGGAGGAGCACCGCACCTTGATGGGTGCAGTGGTTGAGAAGGTTCAGTCCGCCAAGAACGGACTAAACGAAGCCTTCACCAGCCTGCTAACAGGTTTCGAGCTATGCAATGTAATTTTCTAGCCGCTTTTCATATAAAAAATATGCATGTGTATAGATAGTATCCCCTGAGAATGTTTGGTTTAAAAAAAGGCCAAATAGAGGATCAAATAATAATTGCAGGTGGTAACGTACTAGTCTATTGGTAAACATGCTTTCTTATTGGTGGCGACCGCCCAGGCCGCTGAGGTTTCCGAACTCAGGCGGAAGCTGCAGCTGGCCGATGATGATATCGTTTGCATTAACCAACAGTTTGACGAGGCGCAAGGTATGTACTGAAAATTGTTTTATACGCCTGAAGTAATGTGCCAATGCGGAGTCTAAGCTCCTGTGTTGCCCTGATCGTTATTGCAGGTAGTGCGGCCGAGGTCGAGACCTTCAAGAGCACCCTTGCCCAAGCCAAGGAGCAGGCATTGGTGAGCCAGGCAGCCGCTAACAAAACGGCCGTGGATTTAAAGGCCGAGCAGGTCGCCCGCCGCCGATATGAGGAGCGGGTGGCCGAAGTGGAGCAAGAGCTCAAGGATGCCGCCGACAAAGTGCAAGGCCTTGGAAGAGAAGAATAAGGCCCAAGTGGCCGATCTCGCCAAGGCACTTCAGGGGGCAAAGGAGGCGCGGACCAAGTCCCGGCCGGCTCGCGAGGAGATCAAGCAGGCCAAATAGATAGCAGCTGGTAAGCCCTTTCTTTTGAAGAGTAAATTCGACAGTCAGAAATATGCCTTGCTTACTCGACTATGGAGTTCTCCAGACGCCTTTGCGGATCTTTCGAGGAGTGCGGCTGACGCCGCACAATTCTTCCGGGCCCAGGAGGGGAACACCACGGAGAAGCTCTTCTGGTCATAGTACCTGGCGCCAGAGCGTCCGGCGCTGCTGAATGACCAGATGATGCAGCTGGCGGAGCTGCATAGGATGTCGGGTTTGGCCATGAAGGACGTCATAGTCCAGCTTTGGCCAACCGAACCCATTCCTAGCAGTTACTTCGGCCTGGTGAAGTGGCTTGCCGATGCGCCACCCCGAATTGAAGGCGTCAAGCACTCCGTCTGCATCGAGGGTTCACAGATGGCCTTTTCCCGCGTCAAGATGCAATGGGCGAAGATGGAGGCCACCATCGTGGCGACCGAGGGCCCACCCAAAGGCAAGGACCACTGCAAGCCGGAGCGATATTTTGACGATGTCCTGGAGGGTGCCCGGATAGTAGAGGGCCAATGCTCGAAGGATATGATGTTTGTATGAATGTATCCGAGCTGTTCAGGTGTTGTTTTATGAACCAAGGCTTTGTAACATATTTATGCCTTTATCAAAAGAAAAAATTTCTCCTCTTGTGCGGCCATTGTTATGTCTGAGAGTTTTCCAGTCATCGGCTTCAGCCCACTCATAGATGCTACGTGGGTGTTTGGTATAGTGCACAACCACACTTGACCCAATGTTTTGGTCCGTAAAGGAGGTGTCTATGCAGCTGAGGGGGTCCGGGATTAGGGGTCTCCGAACAGCCAGACTATATCCTTTGGCTGGACTATTGGACTATGAAGATACAAGATTGAAGACTTCGTCTCGTGTCCGGATGGGACTCTACTTGGCATGGAAGGCAAGCTAGGCAGTACGGATATGGATATCTCCTCCTTTGTAACCGACCTTGTGTAACCCTAACCCTCTCCGGTGTCTATATAAACCGGAGGGTTTTAGTCCGTAGGACAACAAACAATCATACCATAGGCTAGCATCTAGGGTTTAGCCTCTCCGATCTCGTGGTAGATCAACTCTTGTAATACTCATATCATCAAGAATAAATCAAGCAGGACGTAGGGTTTACCTCCATCAAGAGGGCATGAACCTGGGTAAAACATCGTGTTCCCTGCCTCCTGTTACCATCCGCCTCAGACGCACAGTTCAGGACCCCCTACCCGATATCCGCCGGTTTTGACACCGACATTGGTGCTTTCATTGAGAGTTACTCTCTATCATCGCCGTTAGGCTTGATGGCTCCTTCTATCATCGATAGCGATGCACTCCAAGGTGAGACTTTTCTCCCCAGACAGATCTTTGTGTTCGGCGGCTTCGCACGCGGGCCAACTCGATTGGCCATCTGGAGCAGATCAAAAGCTACGCCCCTGGCCATCAGGTCAGGTTTGGAAGCTTAAATTACACGGCCGATATCCGCGGAGACTTGATCTTCGATGGATTCGAGCCCCTGCCTTGTGCGCCACGCGATCACGATGAGTACGATTTAGCTCTACCATCGGACCGTATTCAGGAGATCGCACCGGCAACCGCTCCGAGCCTCAATTCGGAGCCATTTGCGCCATCCATGGACGGGTGGATAGACCCTGTCACAGAGGCCGTATCCTCAGCGGCGATCGAGCCGAATATCGACCTTACCCTTCACGAGAGCCGTGTTGCCAAACTGCCGGATCCTTCCCCGGCCATGAATTCCGAACCGCCTGTGCCCGTGCCTATCAAATCCGACTGGGCGCCAATCATGGAGTTCACCTCCGCAGATATCTTTCAGCACTCGCCCTTCGGCGACATACTGAATTCATTAAAATCTCTCTCCTTATCAGGAGAGTCCTGGCCGAACTATGTCTGGCAGGATTGGGATGCGGATGACGCAGAAATTCGCCGCCCACCCACCACCCACTTAGTAGCCACTGTCGATGACTTAACCGACATGCTCGACTTCGACTTTGAAGACATCGACGGTATGGATGATGATGCAGGAGACGAATAGGAACCACTGCCCACAGGGCACTGGACGCCCACTTCATCACATGACGTATACATGATGGACACACCAAAAGAAAACAACGACGAGGAACGGAAGGACGCAACGAAGGGTTGTCCCCTCGAGAAGCAGTCAAAGCGGCATCGTAAGCGCCGCTCCAAATCCCACCTTGGCAGAAACAATGATCATATAGACCCAGCGTTAAAGCAGGGTGAACCATCGCCAGACCACGGCAACACAGAGAATCAAACCGAACAACCCGACTCTGTCAAAGATAATAGTCTGGACAACATCACACCGGACAGACACCTAGAGCAACAGAATGCCCGTCAAAGGCTTGTTGCCACTGCGAGGAGTCTAAAAAAGCAGAAGCAAAGGCTCAAGGCCGCGCAAGACACACTCAGAATCACATGGAGTAAAGTACTCAACACGGCAGCGAAGTACGGCGGTAATCGCCCCACCAAGAGCTACCCGAAGCGAAAGTTGATACCTGAAATCGATGAGGAGGCCTTAGACCCCCCGCAACCAAAAATTAAAACGGCCATCTGGCCAGATAGACGACCTCACGGCCAACATAGAGCGGCAAACAACGCCGCACATAAGCCAATACGCGATTCACGCGAGGGCTCGCATCAAAAGGACGGCGTACCCAGATCCATCTATGGACCACGCAAGCACGCTCCAGCATACAATGCAACACAACAAACATCCGAACAATGCGGTACACCCAGATACAGGGGTGCCACACACCCCCTATGTTTCACCGACGAGGTGCTGGACCATGAATTTCCAGAGGGATTCAAACCTGTAAACATAGAGGCATATGACGGAACAACAGACCCGGCGGTCTGGATTGAGGATTACATCCTCCATATCCATATGGCTCGAGGAGACGATCTCCACGCCATTAAATACTTACCCCTCAAGCTCAAAGGGCCAACTCGGCACTGGCTTAAAAGCCTCCCTGAAAGCTCCATTGGAAGCTGGGAAGAGCTCGAAGACGCTTTTCAGGCAAATTTTCAAGGGACTTATGTCTGACCTCAGGATGCGGACGATTTGAGTCATATAACTCAACAGCCCAGAGAGTCACCCCGAAAGCTTTGGAATAGGTTTCTTACTAAAAAGAACCAAATAGTCGACGGTCCAGACACCGAAGCCTTAGCGGCTTTCAAACACAGCATTCGTGACGAATGGCTTGCCAGACACCTCGGCCAAGAAAAGCCGCGAACAATGGCAGCATTAACAAGCCTCATGACACGCTTTTGCGCGAGCGAGGACAACTGGTTAGCCCGATGCAGCACTAGCGACCCAAATACATCCGAAGACAGAGATGGAAACGGGAAATCCCGACGCAGCAAAAATAAGCGTCGGAATAAAGAAGACAACTCGAAGAGCACGGCGGTAAACGCCGGATTCAGAAGCTCTCGGCCAGGTCAGCAAAATCCGCCCTCTAAAGGCGCCAGAGATGAACTGTCCAGCCTAAACAAAATTCTGGACCAAATATGTCAGATCCATAGCACCCCCGATAAACCTGCAAATCACACCCACAGAGAATGTTGGGTCTTCAAGCAGTCCAGCAAGCTCAATGCCGTACACAAGGGGGAGGATACACCAAGCGAAGACGAGGATGAGCCTCTCAAGCAAGACATTGGGGAACAAAAGAAATTTCCACCAGAAGTCAAAACAGTAAACGTGTTACACGTGATCAAGGGGAGAAACAAAGCAACACTCCCAGAGAAATATGCCCAAGGGCCTATCACCGCGGAGTCCTGCCACTGGTCGTCTCAACCGATCACCTTCGATCATCAGGATTACTCAGCAAGTATCTGGCGTGCAGGATGGGCTGCCTTGGTATTAGATCCAATAATAGACGGATACCACTTCACACGAGTCCTGATGGACGGTGGCAGCAGTCTAAACCTGATATATCAGGACACAATCCGCAAAATGGGGATAGCCCCAACGAAAATTTGCCACAACAATACTACCTTTAAAGGAGTAATGCCAGGCCCAGGGGCTCATTGCGCGGGCTCCCTGCTACTAGAGGTTGTATTCGGCTTCCCCGACAACTTCCATAGCAAAAATTTAACCTTCCACATTGCTCCGTTCCAAAGTGGATATCAAGCACTACTCGGACGTGAAGCTTTCGCCCGCTTCAACACAATACCGCATTACGCTTCCCTCACGCTTACAATGCCCGGTCCACATGGCATCATTACAGTAAAAGGAAATATTGAGCGATCCCTGCGCGCCGAAGAGAGTGTGGCTACCTTGGCAGTCGCACACTAAAACGGCCTTACCAACTAAAACATTCGATAGGTCATCAAGACCACGAACACGGTTAGACGAGTCCGGTGCAGCTATATGTAATTCATACAGGTTTGATGACCACACCCCTATTACAAATACAAGGGGCTCAACGCGCAGACAAGTGGCAATTTTTACTCATCTTGAACTATACATGGTTTCTTTAAAACCTACCTTTTTGCACGACAACTTTTCACCTAAGTTCCTCTCTTTTACAGATGACCATCATGTTACACCCGTCCAAGATACGGCACAACGGAGACATAGGTGCAGACGTGCAGCACGGACCCGTTCAAAGGATTCTTTTTAGATTAAGACCCAGCATAAACCTTTCTTACTGTCTCTTGTTGATACACATCCCTCGGATTCTCAGTACTATTGAGAAGGATGCTGACGTCTTGGCATGTGGCCACGTCAGAATAATGCACATACCTGGACACCAGGGGCTTCTTACAAAGGGCACTGTTTAGGCCCGGTTTATACCATAAAGACCGAATACCTTAGGGAGTGTTCTGCGTCGCAAGTTTGGCCTTATATGCATCAGCTCCGAATCATGTCTTTGGTCAAATGTTGGGTTTGCCCGGCTCTTGTGTTTTGCTGCCTTACGTTCCACTCTATCGGCTAAGGCGGCACCAGGAGAACCACTGCAATTGTGCCCCGGCTCATCCGGACGAACACCTGAGTGGAGAAAGCCGAAAACTGGCTGTCATGATATAGCGTGAGACTGGTCAACCACTCGATGACCTATCGGAATGTTAGAATTCCTCCGCCTTAACGAAGGGCCGTTTCCCGGCCAGGCATGTATGCACCCCGAATGCGGGAGATTGCGGAGCCACCAGGGGCTATATAGTAGCCCCACCGTCAAACTCCTATGACTAAGTGAAAGTGTTAACGCATTATAGTCCGGTTGCCTCGTTCACTGCGCTATCACCTCCTTAATAGGACCAAGACGTTGGATTTAGTGTGAACACGCATCTTCTGTGAACAACTCCGCATTATATGCATGGGGGTTGAAGCCGACGACTGCAATCTTTCAGGTTATATACATATATACATAAAAGTCCGCACAAGAGGCATTATATTACTTTCAGGCAAAAGTATAAATATTGTCTTATTAAATTTCATAAACATTGTTTTTACAATGGGAATACATGTCACTCAAACATAATATTCTTCGAGCACTGGGCCTCCATCAAACGAGCACCCTCAAGAACTTCTTCAAAATAGTGCTCGGCAGCCACTCGGCCTATGGCCGAACTCTGCGCCGCAGCAGTGGTGGCATCCATCTCCGCCCAGTATGTCTTGACACAGACAAGGGCCATCCGCAAGCCTTCAATGCATGCCGACCTCTTCATCGTATTAATGTGTGGCACCGCACCAAGGAGCTGCTACACTAAGCCGAAACAGCTGTTCGGCTTCGGCTTTTCTGGCCACAGATGATCTACGACGGACCTCATGGCGAGTCCGGACAATCTATTGAGTTCGTCCCATTCGGCAAGATGATTTGTTAGTGGAAGCGGACGCTCTGTAACGTTAAACTACGACCAGAATAGCTTGTCCACTTCATGATCTATTTGATCTCGGAAGTATTCAGCCGCATTGACAGCACTCGCCGTCAAATCCAGATATGCGTCTGCCGAACTCCACAGCAGATCCAGAGGGGCATACCGCGGATCTTTGAACTTCCTCCGCAGCAAAAAGGGCTTCCCAGCCACAATATCACCAGCTTCACGCAGCTCTTCCTTCTTTGCCCTCGTAGCAGAGCGGGTGTCTTTGGTCGTCATCGCAACCTTTTCAAGGTCCGTCGCCTTCGCTCGGTTTTCTTCTTCAAGGAACTGGCAATGGTCGGCAGTGTCTTTTAACTTTACAGCCATCTTGACCATTTTTTCTTTGCTCTTGCAATGCGCGGCCTTCTCGGCTCTTAACTCTTCGGCCGCCTTCAAAGTAGCCGCATTACTACTCCTTGCTTGTTCTTTGGCTCGGGCAAGTTCCGCCCGAAGGGTCTCCACGGTGGCAGCTCCATCTGCAGTCAACACATATTAAAGATACTGGCATCACGCTGCTCTTACTATGTGACATTCACCAGAAAACATCACTTACCCTGTGCCTCATCAAGCCGCTTGTTAACAAGCTCGATGTCGGCATCCGCCGCATCCAGTTGCCGCTTTAGTTTGGCAAACTCATTAGTCCGGCTAGCCATCGGAGCTTCCACCACCTGCACATTAAAGATGTATGGTTATTACCTGGGACTACGATCCTCTATTTGTCGCCGTTCTCGGCGGCAACCAGAGTCTCAGGGGCTACTATCTACACAGGGCACACCTAAAAATGTGCGGTACTATCACAAATGTATATCATTTCATGTACCTCAAAACCCGTCAGTAGACTCATAAAGGCTTCATGCAACCCGCTTTCGGCGGACGAAATCCTTTCAATCACTATACCCATCAATGTACGGTGTTCTTCTGAGATAGTTGCTCGCTCTAGCAGATCCCTCAGTGCGCCCGACCGCATACCAGACGGTGCCGGATTCTTTTGGTTGCTCTCTTCAAGAGCCGGATACTGGGGACTTTGGGCGACCACATGATTATCTTCTGGCCTCACTTGATCCAGCGAGGCCCTCCGTGACGACACTTCAAGGTTGCCCGCTTCTTGAGTGGGGGAGTCCAGGGGAGGCGTTTCTCTCTCCATCATCTCCGGAAGAAGATCCCCCGAAGACGAGCCCTCCTGAGAAGGGCTAAGATCCGAACTACAAGATACATGCTTCGGTTATTTTCCTCAGAGGTAAGGTAGTGTATTTTCACTATTAAAGTATTTTTTGATCACTTATGGCTCGTTAGAGGGCTGATCCCCGCGCGGACTTTGTAAGGCAAAAGCACCCTCCGAGGCAGGACCCTCTGGTGGAGACTTCTTCTCCCGTTCGGAAGCCTTGGTTTCTGGATCTTCAGAGGTAGTCCTCTTCCTTCCCCGAAGCGAGAGAAGGTCAGATTCTTCCCCTTGGTTAACCTCCTTCACAGAGGCGCTCATTCCCTCGGCTGGAATTGGTAGCGATGGGGGCCCGCTTTCGCCCTCATTATTCCCCCCTTTATCTTCCTTTGAGGGCTCCGGGCAAGGTGCTAGCTCGAGCATCTTTTCCAGTACTTGATTGTCCAAACCCTCAGGAAGGGGGGCCAAACACTGAATCATCTTCCCCTTTGTTAGCCAGTCCTGGTCAAAGAGCGATTTCTTAGAATGATGTCATGATAAATGAAAGACGGTGTGTTTGGCTAGAGGATTACTTACTTGATCGGCGGTATGGTTGCTGCTCAGTCCCACGTCCTCGGTAGTATCCAGACACTCTATTTGGGGTCCGAAGAATGATTTATACATCTCCTCGTGTGTCAGGCTGAGGAAATTATGAATAGTGCACGGTCCTTCTGGGTTGAACTCCCACATGCGGAGGGGCCGGCGTTTGCAAGGCTGGACTCGACGAACCAGCATGACTTGCACCACTGTAACCAGACTGAAATCTCCTTCGAAGAGATCTTGAATGCGGCTTTGCAGTATAGGAACGTCCTTGGCTGGACCCCAGCTTAGCCCTCTGCTAATCCATGACATCAGTTGTGGTGGAGGGCCCGAGCGGAAAGCAGGGGTAGCCACCCACTTGGCACTTCTGGGAGCTGTGATGTAAAACCACTCCCGTTGCCATAATCCGGACACCTTTGGAAAGGAACCCTTTGGCCATGAAGCTCCAGTGATCTTGCTTATTAATGCACCTCCGCACGCTACATGCCGCCCCTCGACCATCTTCAGCTTCATGTCAAAGGTCTTGAGCCACAGGCCGAAGTGAGGGGTAATGCGGAGGAAGGCCTCACATACGACAATAAATGCCGAGATGTGGAGAAAGGAGTCCGGGGCTAGATCATGGAAATCTAGCCCATAAGATAACATCAAACCCCTAACGAAGGGATCCAGAGTGAGTCCTAGACCTCGAAGAAGTGGGAGATGAACACCACGTTCTCGTTGGGTTCGGGAGTAGGGACGACCTGCCCTCAGGCAGGCAGCCAATGCGAAACCTCGGCGGTCAGGTATCTGGCCTCCCTCAACTTCTTGATATCCTCTTCCATAACGGAGGAGGGCATCCACCGGCCTTGAAGGCTAGATCCGGACATAATTGAAGGTCCGAAGCACCTGACATGGGCTTTGGGTGTTAGAACTCGAGGCGAGGGAAGGATTCGATTGAGCACGGGAGGGAAAAAACTAAAAGCCTTGTCCCTTTATATAGAGGGTGAATATCAAGCGTCCTCCTAGTGGCCCTTTGGGACTTGCCTAAAATCTAGGAGTCCTAGGCACGGTTGGGTTACCCACGACCGTATTAATGAGAATCCCATAATTAGGGGAACACGATCTCTGCTTTGACAAGACGTGTCAAGAAACCGCCTCGCGTTATGTGTGGAGCTGGTTGAAGAAAAATGGTTCGAATAATCACCGAGCCATGGCCTGATGTCATGCCAAAGCGTGTAAGTAGATTAAGATTTGTGGAAATATTATTCTCTCTACGGTGGTATGTGGAATTTATTTTGCAGGGTCGGACACTATCCTGTTCTTCAAACTCTTCTGTGGTATATCCGGAGGAGGAACCTGTTGGGTAACGTAGTAATTTCAAAAAAATTCCTACGCACACGCAAGATCATGGTGATGCATAGCAACGAGAGGGGAGAGTGTGATCTACGTACCCTTGTAGATCGACAAAGGAAGCGTTAGCACAACGTGGTTGATGTAGTCGTACGTCTTCACGGCCCGACCGCTCAAGCACCGAAACTACGGCACCTCCGAGTTCTAGCACACGTTCAGCTCAACGACGATCCCCGGACTCCGATCCAGCAAAGTGTCGGGGAAGAGTTCCATCAGCACGACGGCGTGGTGACGATCTTGATGTACTACCGTCGCAGGGCTTCGCCTAAGCACCGCTACAATATTATCGAGGACTATGGTGGAAGGGGGCACCACACACGGCTCAGAATATGATCACGTGGATCAACTTGTGTCTCTAGGGGTGCTCCCTACCTCCGTATATAAAGGATCAAGGGGGGGTGTGGCCAGCTAGGAGAGGGCACGCCAGGAGGAGTCCTACTCCCTCCGGGAGTAGGATCCCCCCCTTTCCTAGTTGGAATAGGATTCAGGAGGGGGAAAGAGGAGAGAGAGAAGGAAGGGGGGAGCCGGCCCCCTCTCCTTGTCCTATTCGGACTAGGGGGGAGGGGCGCACGGCCCAGCCCTGGCCACCTCTCCTCTCTTCCACTAAGGCCCACTAAGGCCCATATACCTCCCGGGGGTTCAGGTAACCTCCCAGTACTCCGGTAAAATCCCGATTTCACCCGGAACACTTCCGATATCCAAATATAGGCTTCCAATATATCAATCTTTATGTCTCGACCATTTCGGGACTCCTCGTCATGTCTGTGATCACATCCAGGACTCCGAACAAACTTCGGTACATCAAAATGCATAAACTCATAATATAACTGTCATCGAAACCTTAAGCGTGCGGACCCTACGGGTTCGAGAACAATGTAGACATGACCGAGACATGTCTCCGGTCAATAACCAATAGCGGAACCTGGATGCTCATATTGATTCCTACATATTCTACGAAGATCTTTTATCGGTCAGACCGCATAACAACATACGTTGTTCCCTTTGTCATCGGTATGTTACTTGCCCGAGATTTGATCGTCGGTATCTCAATACCTAGTTCAATCTCGTTACGGGCAAGTCTCCTTACTCGTTCTGTAATACATCATCTCACAACTAACTCATTAGTTGCAATGCTTGCAAGGCTTATGTGATGTGCATTACCGAGAGGGCCTAGAGATACCTCTCCGACAATTGGAGTGACAAATCTTAATCTCGAAATACGCCAACCCAACATGTACCTTTGGAGACACCTGTAGAGCACCTTTATAATCACCCAGTTACGTTGTGATGTTTGGTAGCACACAAAGTGTTCCTCCGGTAAACGGGAGTTGCATAATCTCATAGTCATAGGAACATGTATAAGTCATGAAGAAAGCAATAGCAACATACTAAACGATCGGGTGCTAAGCTAATGGAATGGGTCATGTCAATCATATCATTCACCTAATGATGTGATCCCGTTAATCAAATAACAACTCTTTGTCCATGGTTAGGAAACATAACCATCTTTGATTAACGAGCTAGTCTAGTAGAGGCATACTAGTGACACTCTGTTTGTCTATGTATTCACACATGTATTATGTTTCCGGTTAATACAATTCTAGCATGAATAATAAACATTTATCATGATATAAGGAAATAAATAATAACTTTATTATTGCCTCTAGGGCATATTTCCTTCAGTCTCCCACTTGCACTAGAGTCAAAAATCTAGATTATACAGTAATGATTCTAACACCCATGGAGCCTTGGTGCTGATCATGTTTTGCTCGTGGAAGAGGCTTAGTCAACGGATCTGCTACATTCAGATCCGTATGTATCTTGCAAATCTCTATGTCTCCCACCTGGACTAGATCCCGGATGGAATTGAAGCGTCTCTTGATGTGCTTGGTTCTCTTGTGAAATCTGGATTCCTTTGCCAAGGCAATTGCACCAGTATTGTCACAAAAGATTTTCATTGGACCCGATGCACTAGGTATGACACCTAGATCGGATATGAACTCCTTCATCCAGACTCCTTCATTTGCTGCTTCCGAAGCAGCTATGTATTCCGCTTCACACGTAGATCCCACCATGACGCTTTGTTTAGAACTGCACCAACTAACAGCTCCACCGTTTAATGTAAATACGTATCCGGTTTGCGATTTAGAATCGTCCGGATCAGTGTCAAAGCTCGCATCGACGTAACCACTTACGATTAGCTCTTTGTCACCTCCATAAACAAGAAACATATCCTTAGTCCTTTTCAGGTATTTCAGGATGTTCTTGACCACTGTCCAGTGATCCACTCCTGGATTACTTTGGTACCTCCCTGCTAGACTTATAGCAAGGCACACATCAGGTCTGGTACACAGCATTGCATACATGATAGAGCCTTGTACCAGTCCATAAATGGATCGCTGGAGCTTGCACACTTTTATTAGCTCCCTTTTGATCGACAAAACCTTCTGGTTGCATCATATACAACTCTTCTTCCAGAAATCCATTCAGGAATGCAGTTTTGACATCCATCTGCCAAATTTCATAATCATAAAATGCGGCAAATGCTAACATGATTCGGACAGACTTAAGCTTCGCTATGGGTGAGAAGGTCTCATCGTAGTCAATCCCTTGAACTTGCCGAAAACCTTTTGCGACAAGTCGAGCTTTGTAGACAGTAATATTACCGTCAGCGTCCGTCTTCTTCTTGAAGATCCATTTATTCTCAATTGCTTGCCGATCATTGGGCAAGTCAACCAAAGTCCATACTTTGTTCTCATACATGGATCCCATCTCAGATTTCATGGCTTCAAGCCATTTTGCGGAATCTGGGCTCACCATCGCTTCTTCATAGTTCGTAGGTTCATCATGATCTAGTAGCATGACTTCCAGAACAGGGTTACCGTACCACTCTGGTGCGGATCTTACTCTGGTTGATCTACGAGGTTCAGTAGTATCTTGTCGTGAAGTTTCATGATCATCATCATTAGCTTCCTCACTAATTGGTGTAGGTGTCACAGAAACAGGTTTCTGTGATGTACTACTTTCCAATAAGGGAGTAGGTACAGTTACCTCATCAAGTTCTACTTTCCTCCCACTCACTTCTTTCGAGAGAAACTCCTTCTCCAGAAAGTTTCCGAATTTAGCAACAAAAGTCTTGCCTTCGGATCTGTGATAGAAGGTGTATCCAATAGTTTCCTTTGGATATCTATGAAGACACATTTTTCCGATTTGGGTTCGAGCTTATCAGGTTGAAGCTTTTTCACATAAGCATCGCAGCCCCAAACTTTCAGAAATGACAACTTTGGTTTCTTGCCAAACCACAGTTCATAAGGCGTCGTCTCAACGGATTCTGATGGTGCCCTATTTAACGTGAATGCGGCCGTCTCTAGAGCGTATCCCCAAAATGATAGCGGTAAATCAGTAAGAGACATCATAGATCGTACCATATCTAGTAAAGTACGATTACGACATTCGGACACACCATTACGCTGTGGTGTTCCGGGTGGCGTGAGTTGTGAAACTATTCCACATTGTTTCAAATGTACACCAAACTCGTAACTCAAATATTCTCCTCCATGATCAGATCGTAGGATTTTTATTTTCTTGTTACGATGATTTTCAACTTCACTCTGAAATTCTTTGAACCTTTCAAACGTTTCAGACTTGTGTTTCATTAAGTAGATATACCCATATCTGCTTAAGTCATCTATGAAGGTGAGAAAATAACGATATCCGCCACGAGCCTCAACATTCATCGGACCACATACATCTGTATGTATGATTTCTAACAAATCTGTTGCTCTCTCCATAGTACCAGAGAATGGTGTTTTTGTCATCTTACCCATAAGGCACGGTTCGCAAGTACCAAGTGATTCATAATCAAGTGGTTCCAAAACCCCATCAGTATGGAGTTTCTTCATGCGCTTTATACCGATATGACCTAAACGGCAGTGCCACAAATAAGTTGCACTCTCATTATCAACTCTGCATCTTTTGGTTTCAACACTATGAATATGTGGGTCACTACTATCGAGATTTAATAAGAATAGACCACTCTTTAAGGGTGCATGACCATAAAAGATATTACTCATGTAAATAGAACAACCATTATTCTCTGATTTAAATGAATAACCGTCTCGCATCAAACAAGATCCAGATATAATGTTCATGTTTAACGCTGGCACCAAATAACAATTATTTAGGTCTAATATTAATCCCGAAGGTAGATGTAGAGGTAGCGTGCTGACTGCGATCACATCGACTTTGGAACCATTTCCCACGTGCATCGTCACCTCGTCCTTAGCCAATCTTCGCTTAATCCGTAGTCCCTGTTTCGAGTTGCAAATATTAGCAACAGAACCAGTATCAAATACCCAGGTGCTACTGCGAGCATTAGTAAGGTACACATCAATAACATGTATATCACATATACCTTTGTTCACCTTGCCATCCTTCTTATCCGCCAAATACTTGAGGCAGTTCCGCTTCCAGTGACCAGTCTGCTTGCAGTAGAAGCACTCAGTTTCAGGCTTAGGTCCAGGTTTGGGTTTTTCTCTTGAGCAGCAACTTGCTTGCTATTCTTTTTGAAGTTCCCCTTCTTCTTCCCTTTGCCCCTTTTCTTGAAACTAGTGGTCTTGTTGACCATCAACACTTGATGCTCCTTCTTGATTTCTACCTCCGCAGCTTTCGGCATTGCGAAGAGCTCGGGAATAGTCTTATTCATCCCTTGCATATTATAGTTCATCACGAAGCTCTTGTAGCTTGGTGGCAGTGATTGGAGAATTCTGTCAATGACGCAATCATCTGGAAGATTAACTCTCAATTGAATCAAGTGATTATTATACCCAGACATTTTGAGTATATGCTCACTGACAGAACTGTTCTCCTCCATCTTGCAGCTATAGAATTTATTGGAGACTTCATACCTCTCAATCCGGGCATTTGCTTGAAATATTAACTTCAACTCCTGGAACATCTCATATGCTCCATGACGTTCAAAACGTCGTTGAAGTCCCGATTCTAAGCCATAAAGCATGGCACACTGAACTATCGAGTAGTCATCAGCTTTGCTCTGCCAGACGTTCATAACATCTGGTGTTGCTCTAGCAGCAGGCCTGGCACCCAGCGGTGCTTCCAGGACGTAATTCTTCTGTGCAGCAATGAGGATAATCCTCAAGTTACGGACCCAGTCCGTGTAATTGCTACCATCATCTTTCAACTTTTCTTTCTCAAGGAACACATTAAAATTCAACGGAACAACAGCACGGGCCATCTATCTACAATCAAACATGAATAAGCAAGATACTATCAGGTACTAAGTTCATGATAAATTTAGGTTCAATTAATCATATTACTTAATGAACTCCCACTTAGATAGACATCCCTCTAATCCTCTAAGTGATTACGTGGTCCAAATCAACTAAACCATGTCCGATCATCACGTGAGATGGAGTAGCTTCATTGGTGAACATCACTATGTTGATCATATCTACTATATGATTCACGCTCGACCTTTCGGTCTCCGTGTTCCGAGGCCATATCTGTATATGCTTGGCTCGTCAAGTATAACCTGAGTATTCCGCGTGTGCAACTATTTTGCACCTGTTGTATTTGAACGTAGAGCCTATCACACCCGATCATCACGTGGTGTCTCAGCACGCAGAACTTTCGCAATGGTGCATACTCAGGGAGAACACTTCTTGATAATTAGTGAGAGATCATCTTATAATGCTACCGTCAATCAAAGCAAGATAAGATGCATAAAAGATAAACATCACATGCAATCAAAATAAGTGATATGATATGGCCATCATCATCTTGTGCTTGTGATCTCCATCTTCGAAGCACCGTCATGATCACCATCGTCACCGGCGCGACACCTTGATCTCCATCGTAGCATCGTTGTCGTCTCGCCAATCTTATGCTTCCACGACTATCACTACCGCTTAGTGATAAAGTAAAGCATTACAGCGTGATTGCATTTTATACAATAAAGCGACAACCATATGGCTCCTGCCAGTTGCCGATAACTCGGTTACAAAACATGATCATCTCATACAATAAAATTTACCATCATGTCTTGACCATATCACATCACAACATGCCCTGCAAAAACAAGTTAGACGTCCTCTACTTTGTTGTTGCAAGTTTTACGTGGCTGCTACGGGCTTAAGCAAGAACCAATCTTACCTATGCATCAAAACCATAATGATAGTTTGTCAAGTTGGTGCTGTTTTAACCTTCGCAAGGACCGGGCGTAGCCACACTCGGTTCAACTAAAGTTGGAGAAACTGTCACCCGCTAGCCACCTTTGTGCAAAGCACGTCGGGAGAACCGGTCTCGCGTAAGCGTACGCGTAATGTCGGTCCGGGCCGCTTTGTCCAGCAATACCGCCGAACCAAAGTATGACATGCTGGTAAGCAGTATGACTTATATCGCCCACAACTCACTTGTGTTCTACTCGTGCAAATAACATCAACACATAAAACCTTGGCTCTGATACCATTGTTGGGTAACGTAGTAATTTCAAAAAAATTCCTACGCACACGCAAGATCATGGTGATGCATAGCAACGAGAGGGGAGAGTGTGATCTACGTACCCTTGTAGATCGACAATGGAAGCGTTAGCACAACGTGGTTGATGTAGTCGTACGTCTTCACGGCCCGACCGATCAAGCACCGAAACTACGACACCTCCAAGTTCTAGCACACGTTCAGCTCGATGACGATCCCCGGACTCCGATCCAGCAAAGTGTCGGGGAAGAGTTTCGTCAGCACGACGGCGCAGTGACGATCTTGATGTACTACCGTCGCAGGGCTTCGCCTAAGCACCGCTACAATATTATCGAGGACTATGGTGGAAGGGGGCACCGCACACGACTAAGAATATGATCACGTGTATCAACTTGTGTCTCTAGGGGTGCTCCCTGCCTCCGTATATAAAGGATCAAGGGGGGGGTGCGGCCGTCTAGGAGAGGGCGCGCCAGGAGGAGTCCTACTCCCTCCGAGAGTAGGATTCCCCCCCCCCCCCGCCTTTCCTAGTTGGAATAGGATTCGGGAGGGGGGAAAGAGGAGAGAGAGAAGGAAGGGGGGCGTCGGCCCCCTCTCCTTGTCCTATTCGGACTAGGGGGGGTGGGGCGCACGACCCAGCCCTGGCCACCTCACCTCTCTTCCACTAAGGCCCACTAAGGCCCATATACCTCCCGGGGGGTTCCGGTAACCTCCCGGTACTCCGGTAAAATCCTGATTTCACCCAGAACACTTCCGATATCCAAATATAGGCTTCCAATATATCAATCTTTATGTCTCGACCATTTCGAGACTCCTCGTCATGTCCGTGATCACATCCGGGACTCCGAACAAACTTCGGTACATCAAAATGCATAAACTCATAATATAACTGTCATTGAAACCTTAAGCGTGCGGACCCTACGGGTTCAAGAACAATGTAGACATGACCGAGACATGTCTCCGGTCAATAACCAATAGCGGAACCTGGATGCTCATATTGGTTCCTACATATTCTACGAAGATCTTTTATCGGTCAGACCGCATAACAACATACATTGTTCCCTTTGTCATCGGTATGTTACTTTCCCGAGATTCGATCGTCGGTATCTCAATACCTAGTTCAATCTCGTTACCGGCAAGTCTCTTTACTCGTTCCGTAATACATCATCTCACAACTAACTCATTAGTTGCAATGCTTGCAAGGCTTATGTGATGTGCATTACCGAGACGGCCCAGAGATACCTCTCCGACAATCGAAGTGACAAATCCTAATCTCGAAATATGCCAACCCAACATGTACCTTTGGAGACACCTGTAGAGCACCTTCATAATCACCCAGTTACGTTGTGACGTTTGGTAGCACACAAAGTGTTCCCCCGGTAAACGGGAGTTGCATAATCTCATAGTCATAGGAACATGTATAAGTCATGAAGAAAGCAATGGCAACATACTAAACGATCGGGTGCTAAGCTAATGGAATGGGTCATGTCAATCAGATCATTCACCTAATGATGTGATCCCGTTAATCAAATAACAATTCTTTGTCCATGGTTAGGAAACATAACCATCTTTGATTAACAAGCTAGTCTAGTAGAGGCATACTAGTGACACTCTGTTTGTCTATGTATTCACACATGTATTATGTTTCCGGTTAATACAATTCTAGCATGAATAATAAACATTTATCATGATATAAGGAAATAAATAATAACTTTATTATTGCCTCTAGGGCATATTTCCTTCAGAACCCGCCTTGCAATGTCGAAGACAACACTACGCACCGGACTCATCGTCATTGAAGCCTGGTTCAGGGGCTACTGAGGGAGTCTGGGATTAGGGGTCTCCGGACAGCCGGACTATATCCTTTAGCCGGACTGTTGGACTATGAAGATATAAGATTGAAGACTTCGTCTCGTGTCCGGATGGGACTCTACTTGGCGTGGAAGGCAAGCCAGGCAGTACAGATATGGATATCTCCTCCTTTGTAACCGACCTTGTGTAACCCTAACCCTCTCGAGTGTCTATATAAACTGGAGTGTTTTAGTCCGTAGGACAACAAACAATCATACCATAGGCTAGCTTCTAGGGTTTACCCTCTCCGATCTCGTGGTAGATCAACTCTTGTAATACTCATATCATCAAGAATAAATCAAGCAGGACGTAGGATTTTACCTCCATCAAGAGGGCCCGAACCTGGGTAAAACATCGTGTTCCCCGCCTCCTGTTACCATCCGCCTTAGACGCACAGTTCGGGACCCCCTACCCGAGATCCGCCGGTTTTGACATCGACAACAGCGAACTAGGCAATCAGACTATGCGGCTTTATCGTTCTCACTTAGCCATAGGAGTTTGACTATGGGACTAGGAACTAGCCCCCGGTGTGTGGCTATCCAAATTTGGATGCTTTAGGCGCATGACTAGATGAAGGCCAGTCCCTCGTATAGTACAGAAGAAATTGTAAGAGATTTATAGTGAGTCGCCGAATCACTGACCAGCTCTCGCCGTATCATGATAGTTAGTTTTCGGCTTTCTCTACTTAGGTGCTTGACCGGACGAGCCAGAAACACAATCACAGTAGTTCTCCATTTACCACCTTAGCCAAACAAGCGGAATGTAAGGTAGTAACCATAGGAGCCGGGCAACCCAACTATTGACCAAAGACAAGATTCAGAGCGGATGCTTATAATGCAATATTCGGGATGCCAAAGTGTACTTATAAAAGTATTCGGACTTTTCTTTCTTGAACGTATGTGTGGCCGAATAGAGCCCCTGGTATTGAATCTGTACCAAAATGTATATGTGGCAATCTTAGAACAAATGAGGAATGCAGATTATGAAACAAACTAGGACCGAACGAGGGTTGGTGAAAACTTGTTTTCATTGTAATCTGTTTGATATATGAAGACGTGCTATTATAGATAGTACCAAGGCTATTTTACATGCCAAAATTTGTACACAAGGGAAAGCTGTATATGGGCCTAAAAAGGAATGTTCTTGAAGATCTCATTGATGCCCTGCCGCACGTCTGCGTCGCTTTCGTCCTTGTGGAAAAGATTCCTTGAGAGGAGCAGTCCACGGTCGCTTATATCAAAACGGGCCCGGAAAGAGTCCTTGTGCGACCGTGGAGTAGCTAGGTTTTAATGCACCTCTTGTATGGGAAAAAAGAGATCAAAAAGAAAAAGGGGCAAGGTCACATAGGGTCGAGCCGCACTATAGACCTATCCGTATTTTGCCTCCGTCGTTTCCCAAAGTATTTCGAGTGCACAATTATGTACACGCGGTACATATGTTGCAGATGTGTGCGGCGATCGACGGAGGCAAAACTGCTAGTCTAGCTCTGGAGTCCTCGAGCAGTCATCATGCAGAGTAGACCGGACATGTTTAACAGTGTTCGAGGGCTTAATAGCCGATGAGGTCTTCAACCAAGGGAGGCCGCTCTGCATTCGGCCGCAAGGGCCGCGGTATGCTCCTCAGTGCGGAGGGAGCGCTCCGTGTTTTGATGACCCACAAGTATAGGGGATCTATCGTAGTCCTTTCGATAAGTAAGAGTGTCGAACCCAACAAGGAGCAGAAGGAAATGACAACCAGTTTTCAATAAGGTATTCTCTGCAAGCACTAAAATTATCGGTAACAGATAGTTTTGTGGTAAGGTAATTCGTAACGGGTAACAAGTAACAAAAGTAAACAAGGTGCAGCAAGGTGGCCCAATCGTTTTTGTTGCAAAGGACAAGCCTGGACAAACTCTTATATAAAGGAAAGCGCTCCCGAGGACACATGGGAATTATCGTCAACCTAGTTTTCATCATGCTCATATGATTCGCGTTCGTTACTTTGATAATTTGATATGTGGGTGGACCAGTGCTTGGGTACTACCCTTCCTTGGACAAGCATCCCACTTATGATTAACCCCCCTCGCAAGCATCTGCAACTACGAAAGAATAATTAAGGTAAAGCTAACCATAGCATGAAACATATGTATCCAAATCAGCCCCTTACGAAGCAACGCATAAACTAGGGTTTAAGCTTCCGTCAATCTAGCAACCCATCATCTACTTATTACTTCCCAATGCCTTCCCCTAGGCCCAAACAATGGTGAAGTGTCATGTAGTCGACGTTCACATAACACCACTAGAGGAAGGACAACATACATCTCATCAAAATATCAAATGAATACCAAATTCACATGACTACTTATAACAAGACTTCTCCCATGTCCTCAGGAACAAATGTAACTACTCACAAATCATATTCATGTTCATAATTAGAGGGGTATTAATGTGCATAAAGGATCTGAACATATAATCTTCCACCAAATAAACCAACTAGCATCAACTACAAGCAGTAATCAACACTACTAACAACCCACATGTACCAATCTGAGGTTTTGAGACAAAGATCGGATACAAGAGATGAAGTAGGGTTTGAGAGGAGATGGTGCTGGTGAAGATGTTGATGGAGATTGACCCCCTCCCAATGAGAGGATCGATGGTGATGATGATGGTGATGATTTCCCCCTCCCGGAGGGATGTTTCCCCGGCCGAATAGCTCCACCGGAGCCCTAGATTGGTTCCGCCAAGGTTTCGCCTCGAGACGGTGGCACTTCGTCCCAAAAGCTTCCCTATCATTTTTTCAGGTCAAAAGACACCTTATACCAGAAGATGGGCATCAGGGGGCTTCTAGGTGGCCCACGAGGTAGGGGCGCGCCCTCCACCCTCGTGGACAGTGGGTGCCCCCCCTCTGGTGCTTTCTTCGCCCAATACTTTTAGTATATTCCAAAACTGACATTTGTGGAGTTTCAGAAGTTTTGGAGTTGTGCAGAATAGGTCTCTAATATTTGCTCCTTTTCCCGCCTAGGATTCCAGCTACCGGCATTCTCCCTCTTCATGTAAACCTTGTAAAATAAGACAGAAAATGCATAAGTATTGTGACATAATGTGTAATAACAGCCCATAATGCAATAAATATCGATATAAAAGCATGATGCAAAATGGATGTATCAACTCCCCCAAGCTTAGACCTCGGTTGTCCTCAAGCGGAAGCCGATATCGAAAAATGTGTCCACATGTTCAGAAATAGAGGTGTCGATAAAATAAAATGCGGACATGAGGGCATCATGATCA
>NC_041384.1:537824677-537849728 GCF_002162155.2 Triticum dicoccoides | reverse complement strand
CTTTCCAACACATAGTACTTGCCAAAGGATAAAGTGTAAAAAGGGAAGGTGAAGATCACCATGACTCTTGTATAAGGTATAAGACAAAAATAAAAGATAGGCCCTTCATAGGGGGAAGCAGAGGTTGTCATGAGCTTTTATGGTTGAATGCACAAAATCTTAATGGAAAAGAACTTCACTTTATATTGCCACTTGTGATAGGAACCTTTATTATGCAGTCCGTCGCTTTTATTTCTTCCACATCACAAGCTCGTATAAAGCTTGTTTTCTCCACACTAATAGATCATACATATTTAGAGAGCAATTTTTATTTCTTGCAACAATGACAACTTACTTGAAGGATCTTACTCAATCCATTGGTAGATATGGTGGACTCTCATGGCAAAACTGGGTTTAAGAATATTTGGAAGCATACGTTGTATCTCTACTTGGTTCAAAGAATTTGGCTAGCATGAGGGGAAAGGCAAGCTCAACATGTTGGATGATCCATGACAATATAATTTATTTCAGATATAAGAAAACATAACCCATTATGTTGTCTTGCTTGTGCAACATCAACTTTTTAGCATGTCATATTTTAATGAGTGCTCACAATCATAAAAGATGTCCAAGGTAGTATATTTATATGTGAAAACCTCTCTTTCTTTATTACTTCCTATTAATTGCTCTCCGTAAGATCAATATGTTTGTCAACTCTCAAAAACTTTTATTCATCATACTCTTTATATCTGAAGTCATTACTCTCCATAAGATTAATATGATCTCTTTATTTCTTTTTATTCTTTCATTTTCTTTTATTCCCTCAATATCATAGAAAGATAACAAAGCCCTCAACTCAAGACTAATCTTTATTATATATAGCTCACGGACTCGATTACATAGATAAGGATCAACAGAAAAACTCAAAGCTAGATCATACTAAACTTTATTCTACTAGATCAAGATATAACCAAAAGGATCGAACTAAGAAAAACGGTAAAGATAGAAGTGTGATGGTGATATGATACCGTGGCACCTCCCCCAAGCTTGGCAGTTGCCAAGGGGAGTGCCCATATGCATGTGTTTATGTCTCTTTCTTAGGAGGTAGTGATGTGATATTTTTGGCGATGATGCCCCTTAGGATACAATTCTCTTCCTCGAGCTTATTGACTTGCCGCTTAAGATCCATTGTTTCCTTCCGGAGTTTACCCGCGACGGCAAACGCTTCTTTCGGCCATGGATGTTGCATAGTTGCGGGAGAGCAAGAACACTCTTTTTCATATTTTTGTAAGAAAGAAATCTAGCATTGGGAGGGATGACCCAATTTGGAATTATTGAGCTCTAGAGTTCCTCCATCATAAACCTGGCTTGCAGATGAGAGGTTACTTCTTGATCTTCCTCCATGGCATCTATCGTTTTCAAGTTGGCCTCCGTATCTTCCTCAGTTGATGGCCCAAAGTGATTGGCATCGCTGTTTGCTTTTGGCCACGGTGTCGGGTGAGATACCCGGCTCTCCCCGACTGACACTTGAGAAGATATCTTGATCTAATCTATGGCAGAAACAACTCAAAACAAAAATAGAGGATTTTATTGTGGTACGGTGGTCAAAACCTTCGGGAGATTATATAATGAATTTTTACCGACCAAAAGAAATATCGTGCAAGAAAACATAGTCCGGTGGGCACACGAGGTGCCCACAAGGCAGGGGACACGCCCAGTGGTGTAGGGCGCGCCCTCCACCCTCGTGGATGCCTCGTGTCCCTTTCGGACTACTTCTTATTTTCCTATTTTTTTGAAGTATTCCAAAACAGAGAAACTGCTATTAGAACTGTTTTGGAGTCAGTTTACTTACCGTACCACATACCCATTCCTTTTCGGAGTCTGAAACGTTCTGGAAAGTGTCCCTTATGTACTCCGCCGAGGTTACGGTGCCAATAACATTGGTTTCAAAATTTATGGGATTACCTGAGATATAATGTTTGATTCTTTGACCATTCACCACCTTCGGATTTGTGCCTACTAAGTTGTTGATTTTTATGGCACCGGAACGATAGACCTCCTCGATAACGTAAGGACCTTCCCATTTAGAGAGGAGTTTTCCTGCAAAAAATCTTAAATGAGAGTTGAATAACAGAACATAATCACCTACATTAAACTCACGCTTTTGTATCCTCTTGTCATGCCATCTTTTAACCTTTTCTTTAAATAGTTTGACATTCTCATAGGCCTGGGTTCTCCAGTCATCAAGTAAGCTAATGTCAAATAGTCTCTTCTCCGCGGCAAGTTTGAAATCATAATTGAGATCTTTAATGGCCCAATATGCCTTATGTTCTAGTTCGAGAGGTAAGTGACATGCTTTTCCATAAACCATCTTATACGGAGACATTCCCATAGGATTTTTATATGCAGTTCTATAGGCCCATAATGCATCATCAAGTTTCTTGGACCAATTATTTCTAGATCTATTAACAGTCTTTTGCAAAATTAATTTAATCTCTCTATTACTCAGTTC
This sequence comes from Triticum dicoccoides, assembly GCF_002162155.2. Classification (NCBI taxonomy): domain Eukaryota; kingdom Viridiplantae; phylum Streptophyta; class Magnoliopsida; order Poales; family Poaceae; genus Triticum; species Triticum dicoccoides. The sequence goes on along the minus strand of NC_041384.1, from coordinate 537,847,237 downwards.
TACTTGACCACTAGACGGTGGGTGGTATGGATATGCAATTCTATGATTAACATCATACTTAGCAAGCATTTTACAAAAAGAACCATGAATAAAATGTGAACCACCATCAATCATTAAGTATCTAGGGACTCCAAACCTCGGAAAAATAACTTCTTTAAGCATCTTAATAGAGGTGTTATGATCAGCACTAATAATTGGAATAGCTTCTACCCACTTAGTAACGTAATCAACATCAACTAAAATATGTGTGTACCCATTAGAGGAAGGAAACAGTCCCATATAATCAAAGCCCCATACATCAAATGGTTCAATAATAAGTGAATAGTTCATAGGCATTTCTTGACGTCTACTAATATTACCAATTCTTTGACATTCATCACAAGACAAGACAAACTTACGGGCATCTTTGAAAAGAGTAGGCCAATAAAAACCGGATTGTAATACTTTATGTGCAGTTCTATCTCTCGCTGGTGTCCTCCATAAGACTCGGAGTGACACTTGCATAGGATCTGTTCCTATTCATGCTCTGGTACACAACGTCTAATAACACCATCTACTCCTTCTTTATAAAGGTGTGGGTCATCCCAGAAGTAATGTCTCAAATCATAGAAAAACTTTTTCTGTTACTGGTATGTGAAACTAGGTGGTATAAATTTAGCAACAATGTAATTCACATAATCATCATACCATGGTGCAGTACGAGAAGCATTTATGGCAGCTAATTGTTCATTAGGAAAACTATCATCAATAGCGAGTGGGTCATCAAGAACATTTTCTAACCTAGACAAGTTGTCTGCAAAGGGGTTCTCAGCTCCCTTCCTATTAATAATACGCAAATCAAATTCTTGTAGAAAGAGAACCCATCTAATAAGTCTAGGCTTAACATCTTCCTTTTCCATAAGGTATTTAATAGCAGCATGATCAGTGTGAACAGTTACTTCAGAATCAACAATATAAGCTCTGAACTTATCACAAGCAAATACAACTGCTAAAAATTATTTTTTTGTAGTAGCATAATTTCTCTGGGCACTGTCTATAGTTTTACTAGCATATTAGATAACATTTAATTTCTTATCAACTCTTTGTCCTAGAATAGCACCTACAACATAATCACTAGCATCACACATAATTTCAAAGGGTAAATTCCAATCAGGTGGCTGAACAATTGGTGCAGAAATCAAGGCTTTCTTAATTATTTCAAATGCTTCTACAAAATCATCATCGAAGACAAAAGGAACATCTTTTTGTAAGAGATTTGTCACAGGCCTAGAATTTTTTTGAGAAGTCTTTAATGAGCCTCCTATCGAAATCGGCTTGACCAAGGAAACTTCTTATACCATTAATGTCCTTAGGACAAGACATCTTTTCAATAGCATCAACTTTAGCTTTATCAACTTCAATACCTCTTTCAGAAATTTTATGCCCCAAGACAATACCTTCATTAACCATAAAGTGGCAATTCTCCCAATTCAAGATAAGATTAGTTTCTTCACATCTCTGCAAAACTCGATCAAGGTTGCTTAAGCAATCATCAGAAGAAGTTCCATGCATGGAAAAGTCATCCATGAAAATGTCGGTGTACAAAAGTAGGGGCTCTCCTTTTGCACCCCCTTACTTGTGCACGGGCAGTCAGGGCCGCGCCCACGGCCGCACTAAGCAGGGCAGATGAGGGATGCCGGAGTGCAAGACAGCCAGAGCAACGCCAAGACCAGAGGTGCAAAGAGAGCAAGAGGGCGAGGTGGACTCCCCCGGCAAGACCCTTGCCGGGGTGGCTTCCGCAGACCCGGCAAGATTCGTGTTGGGGCAACTTGCCTGACGCTAGCAGAGCGCGCCACCCTTGAGCCCAAGGGTTTCTGACGCGATTAGCCACATCGGAACCAAGGCTCGGGAGGCACCTCCATGGTGGCATGCAGATCTTTGTAGAGATCATAAATATGCAAGAGCGGATGAGAACCAGAAGACGATGATCCTTGGCAGGATCCTTGCCAAGGAAATCCATGAGACCCCCAGCAAGATCCTTGCCGGGGACCGTGGTGCCATAGCTGAACCCTTGCCATGCCCTCGGCAAGACCCTTGCCGAGGACGTCTGCATGGCCACAGCCAGGCCCATGTCTGTCAAGACTCCATCGCCGCTCCCATGCAGCTGCTCAACCAGTTGGTCAGGCGTCTGCGTGGCAGCGTGCGGCCTCCACACCGACTCAGCAAGCACCTGCGTGGTGGCATACAGATCTTCGTGAAGGCTCCACCATCACGCCAGCCCAGCAACCAGCCGACGTGGCGCTACAATGCCTCATCAGCTCGGACGCGCGTCGAAGCTAGGCGAGGCGGTGACAGCTGGGACGAGCTTCCTTGCCATCCCCGATAAAGCAAGAGGGGCACGTTGGCAGCACATTAAATGTGTTTGCCCGACAGTGCCATAGGACAGACTCAGCTGCGATGCACCTTTCCACCTCCTGTGTGCCACTGTGGCGACCCCTTTTGTCTATAAAAGGAGGCCCGAGGAGTACTGGAGGGGGATTTGGATCTTTGGAACTAGAAAGACATCGTAGCTAGTTCAAGAACTCAAGAACACTCAAATATACATCAAAGCAGGACTAGGGTATTAGACGTCTCCGTGCCCGAACCTAGGTAAACGATCCTTGTGCTGACCGCCAAACCCGCTCTTTGCACAACCCCGCATCCGCCAACCGTAGAATGGATCCCAATGACCCCATAGGTGTCGTTTCCCACCGACAGAATACCTCAACAATCTTTTCACATAAGTCAGAAAAATATAGCAGTCATACATCTTTCAAAGGTAGCAGGTGCATTACATAAACCAAAAGGCACATGTCTATAAGCAAAGGTACCGAAAGGGCAAGTAAAAGTGGTCTTTTCCTGATCCTCTTTCGACAAAGGTATTTGAGAGAAACCAGAATAAGCGTCTAGAAAGCAAAAATGTGTATGTTTGGATAATCTTTCTAGCATTTGATCAATAAAAGGTAAAGGGTAATGATCCTTTCTAGTAGCTTTATTTAATTTGTGGAAATCAATTACCATTCTATAACCTGTAACAATTCTTTGTGGGATCAATTCGTCTTTATCATTAGGAACAACATTAATACCTCCCTTCTTAGAGACACAATGGACAAGAGTTACCCACTGACTATCAGCAACAGTATAAATTATACCAGCCTCCAGAAGCTTTAGTATTTCATTTCTTACCACTTCTTTCATCTTAGGATTTAACCGTCGTTGGTGATCAACAACCGGTTTAGAGTCTTTCTCCAATTTTATTTTGTGCTGGCATAGAGTGGGACTAATGCCCTTAAGATCATCAAGGGTATATCCAATAGTAGCACGGTGCTTCTTCAGAGTTTTCAATAATTTCTCTTCTTCCTGCTCTGAAAGGTTAGCACTAATAATAACATGATATATCTTCTTTTCATCAAGATAAGCATATTTCAGAGTATCAGGTAATGGTTTAAGCTCAAACATGGGATCACCCTTGGGTGGAGGAGGATCCCCTAGAATTTCAACAGGCAAGTTGTGTTTCAAAATAGGCCTCTGTTTAAAGAATACTTCATCTATTTCCCTTCTTTCATTCATAAAGATATCATTTTCACCGCAATAGAAGCAAGACCAATAATTTCATCTTTACTAGGCAATTCTTTATCGTGGGGTTGTCTACGAAATTTAGCAAAATTAAAATCATGAGACATATCCCCTGAACCAACAGTAACAATATCCTTTTCACAGTCTACCTTAGCATTAACAGTATTCAAGAAGGGTCTACCAAATATAATGGGATAAAAGTCATCTTGTGGGGAAGCAAGAACAAGAAAATCAGTAGGATACTTAATTTTCCCACACAAGACTTCAACATATCTAACAATCCCAACTGGTGAAATAGTATCTCCATTGGCAAGCTTAATAGTAACATCAATATCTTCTATCTTAGCAGGTGCAATATCATGCATAATTTCTTTATAAAAAGTATAAGGTATTGCACTAACACTAGTACCCATATCACATAAGCTATGATAACAATGATCTCCTATTTTAACAGAAATAGTAGGCATGCCAACAACAGGTCTATGTTTATTTTTAGTATCGGGTCTAGAAATTCTAGCAGCTTCATCACAGAAGTAAACAACATGCCCATCAATATTATCGACCAAGAGATCCTTAACCATAGCAATACTAGGTTCAACTTTAATTTCTCAGATGGTGTAGGTGTTCTAGCATTACTCTTACGAACCACAGTTGAAGCTTTAGCATGATCCTTTATTCTAATAGGGAAAGGTGGTTTCTCAATATAAGCGGTAGGAACAATAGGATCAACATTATTAGTGATAGTCTTTTCTTCAACTTTAATAGGTTCATCTACTTTTACTTCAATGCAAGGATGATATTTAAACCAATTCTCCTTAGGGAGATCAACATGAGTAGCAAATGATTCACAAAAAGAAGCTACTATCTCAGAGTCAAGTCCATATTTAATGCTAAATTCACGAAAAGCATCGGTATCCATAAAAGATTTAACACAATCAAACTTAGGTGTTATACCCGACTCCTTACCTTCATCGAGTTCCCAATCTTTAGAGTTACGTTTAATTCTTTCCAATAAATCCCATCTGAATTCAATAGTCTTCATCATAAAAGAACCAGTACAAGAAGTATCGAGCATGGAGCGATTATTAAGAGAAAGCCGAGCATAATTTTTTTGAATAATAATGTCTCTTGAGAGCTCATGATTGGGGCATGAATATAACATTGAGTTAAGCCCCCCCCCCAAGCTTGAGTGATACTTTCTCCTTCGCGAGGCCAAAAATTATATATATAATTATGATCACGATGAACCAGATGCATAGGATAAAACTTCTGAAGAAATTCCAATTTCAATCGGTTTTAGTTCCATGATCCAATATCATCACATAGCCTAAACCATGTCAATGCCTTTCCCTTCAAATATAAAGGGAATACCTTCTTCTTCATAACATCCTCGGGCATACCTGCAAGCTTAAATAATCTACAAACTTCATCCACATAGATTAGGTGCATATTGGGATGTAATGTTCCATCTCCTGCAAAAGGATTAGCTAGCAGTTTCTCTATCATACCCGAAGGAATTTCAAAGTTAACATTTTCAGTAGGTTCAGTAGGTTGAGGAGCAACTCTTTTCTCTACTGGCCGAGGTGAAGATACCCCGAACAAGCCCCTCAAAGGATTATTTTCCATAGTAACAAGTGACAGTAAATTTCAGCACACTATATAAAATTTTCCTTACCAAATTCCACCTACCAAAGGTGCTTCACTCCTCGGAAATGGTGCCAGAAAAGAGTCTTGATGACCCACAAGTATAGGGGATCGATCGTAGTCCTTCTGATAAGTAAGAATGTCGAACCCAGCGAGGAGCAGAAGGAAATTACAAGCAGTTTTTAGTAAGGTATTCTCTGCAAGCACTGAAATTATCAGTAACAAATAGTTTTGTGATAAGGTAATTCGTAATGGGTAACAAGTAACAAAAGTGAAAAAGGTGCAGCAAGGTGGCCCAATGCTTTTTGTAGCAAAGGACAAGCCTGGGCAAACTCTTATATAAAGGAAAGTGCTCCGAGGACACATGGGAATTATCGTCCACCTAGTTTTCATCATGCTCATATGATTCACGTTGGTTACTTTGATAATTTGATATGTGGGTGGACCGGTGCTTGGGTACAGCCCTTCCTTGGACAAGCATCCTGTCGGATTTCGGGTTCCGGCAGACCCTTGAGGTTCGAACACTGGGGTGCACGGAGACGTCTCCACTACCAATCTACGTCCAATCTCCTCGCGTGATTTTAGCTGGAAAATACGAACAACACAAGGGACACAAGGTTTATACTGGTTCGGGCCACCGTTGTGCTCTATCTCGAGAGCTATTGTCTAAACCTAACTTGTCCAACTTGTGGAACTTGTGAATCTTGTCCCTTTTGGGGAGCCCTGCCCCTCCTTATATATGTTGGAGGGGCGGGTTACATGTAGAGTCCTATTAAGATTAGGACTAGTCTATCTCTAATACAAACCGGATACAAGTCCAGGTCTTAACTCCTTGTAAGATAATATTCCTCCTGCCTTCCTCTTAAACCGGCCCACCATTAAATGTGAATCGGCCTTCTGGGTCTTGGGCCTTGTCATCTGTCTGTCCCGCATGCTGGATCACCAGTGAGTCATAATGACCAGGTGGGTTGCTTGTAAACCGCCAGGTCAGGGCGGGTCGCCGGTGACTCGCCAAGTGTCAGCGGGGTCTTCAGATAAACCGCCAAGTCCTCGCCGGGTTAACTTCCGGCCGGTTTACACCGCGGGGTATATCCCCGACATTAGCCCCCAAGTTTAGCTTGGATTTATTCATGGTAAACTTATACTGCAAAATAAACACAAGAACAAATTTGACAGGTCATGCTCCGGGTTAAGAATTTTTGTAAACCGGTACCTGATCATCCTTAAGTCCTTGTTATTTCCTCCTTCTGGGAAATGCGGGTCAACAGACCAGCTTCATAATCAATTTGCCGACATTGGTTTTTCACCGAGAAATATTGTGAAGAATAATTCCTTTGACTCAGCTTCTAAAGCGCCGGTTTAAGAAATATGGGTCTGAAAATACTTATCTAATATTCAGCCAGTTTGAAGATGTAAAACTTGCCAGTTTAATATTACCAAAATGGCCGGTTTATAAATATTGATGGCACCGGGTCATAATTGTTGTCGACACCGGGTCATGTAATTGATCTTCCTGATTTGCTCAAAACTGATAAAATGAAGATATTCCTCCTTTATATGCATAATACCTGTTGCCCCCAAGTCCTAAGAGGAGAACATAGTGATAACTTAAGACTTGCTCCAATAAGTGTTTCAACCTTGAAGAAATCCGGTTTGTTCATCTCAATCATACAAAATGAATACTCCATATGTAGCCCCCAAGTGCCGGGTTGTCACGCTTGCAGCAACCTGGTACTTGTAATTGCTTATAAAAACTTCAATCAGTGTAGCCCCCAAGGGCCGGGTCATTATGCAATAATGAGCAGGGACTTTGTAAATATAATCATGTAGATTTTAGCAGTGATGTGTAGCCCCCAAGGGCCGGTTCAGTAAGATAATATTGAACTGGGACTTTATATATACTTCATTGAAAATAACATCATATGATGTAACTCCCATCATGGGGCTTGAACCCACGTCCACAAGGTTAAGAGCTTTGTACTTTACCAACTGAGCAGTGGATCCTTCAATAATAGATGAAAATGTGTGTACCTTGAATTGTTGACAGGAGCAATTGGTAGCCCCCAAGGGCCGGCTCATTATAATATGATGAGTCGGGTCTTCAATAAGACCAGTAAAAATGACTTTGCATTAGCCCCCAAGTGTCATGGTGCATGCTTGCAGTGACATGAGACTTGCATATTTGATATAACTTCAACTTGAATAATGTAGTCTCCAAGTGCCGGGTCGTAAGCCTGCAGCGACTCGGGACTATTCCTTCAATTGTAGAATGAATCATATCCTTTGATAAAATAATAGCCATTGCGCTAAAGCGACTTTGAAAACTCAATAATACTGGTTATTAATAAGCATAAAAATTCAGCCATGTTGGCTATTCAAGATAATATAATTTGGTGAACACCTTATTCATTCAATATCATAATGAAAATTCAGCCAAGTTTGGCTATTTGAATAATATAACCCAATGATTTATAAGCGCATAATTCCAATGGCGCAATCCAAATATATATATATACTGGCGACTTATAGTCCAAAAGCCAGGTCGGCTTAACAAACCTGTTTCTGCATATAACAAGTTTAAAGTGTCCTAGCGGTTTACCGCCGGACAGGTCATAATGCCCAACATATAACTCGGGTTTATAACCAAGGCTGTACTTAAGAATAATCAAATATGAAATATATCATACCTATCACATTGAATCACATTGTTGGTTTTACCAACTGTTTGTAGTAAGGGTGATAACCCAAATCTTGAGTACTGATAACTCCTTCCATATTGTGCCGGTTTATGATAAAACCGTGCCGGGCTGTGATAAACACCGGATTAACCATATATAATACTGGTGACTTGTAGTCAAACCAGACCGGGCAGATAGACTCCGGATAATAACTTGATCGTGTACTGACAACTTGTAGTTGAAAGCCGAGCCGGTTTGATAAACACCGGTTTACTCCATAATAGGATGGTAACAGAAAATCAAACCGGGCAGATAGTCTCCAGATTAAGATTTGACCGTGTCCCATCCATTTGTAATTGATAGTCGAACCGGTTTAAGAAATGTCGGTTTAAAAACGCAACAAAAAGAAAGAAATATCTATCAAAGAAAATTGTGAAGCAAAGGCAATGATAAAATCGTTTGCAAAAAGAGGCTTATTTGAGCTGATCAGATGGCGTTACCATGGTCGAACACGACCGAGCTCCCGATAGGTGTAGCTATGGTTCAAGTCAGCCAGGTCCCCAAATGAAACCGTGGCATTTATGCCGATCAAGTGGCATGGCAATGGTTTGGGTTCGACCAAGCCCCCTAGTGATTCTGTGGCCTTAGGCCGATCAAGAGGCATGACTGATTCAGACGTGACCAAGTCCCCAAGTGATCTGGTGGCTCTCGCCCATCAAGAGGCGTGACTATGGTTCAGACGTGACCACAAGTCTCCAAGTGATGTTGTGGCTTTACGCCTATCAAAAGGTGTTGCTATGGTTCGGATACGACCAAGCCCCCAAGTGATCAATAATATGATAAGCCAATAAGGCAGGATACCCATGTTTGAACCGGGCATCATGGCAGCAGGTCCTCTTTAGCAATTTTTAACTTTTTGCTAGAGATAAATTATTCTTGAACCGGGATCTTGAACCGGATATTGAGAGCTTCAAAACTTTGTGGGAGACATCTTTCCCTTGAACCGGATTTTAGACCGGAATCTTCATTTTCAGCCGGAAATTTTCGGACGGCCTTTAAACTCGAACTTGCGAGAGGTTAATTCCTTTTTGAACCGGACATTGTCAAACCGGATTTGAGCGCTTCAGAGCGTTGTGGGAGAACAGATTTCCCTTGAACCGGACTGTAAACCGGATATTTGAGAGCTACAGTCAGACTGACTTCCCTTGAGCCGGATTTTAAACCGAAATCCTTTCTGATGACCCGGATCTTCTTCATTGAACCGGGATTTTGTAACTATCATATACTTTCTAAACCGGAAATTTTCTGACGGCCTTTAAACGTTCATCAATATAACAGTAGCCTCCGGGACCGGGTTATCCTTTCCTCGATCGTCCTGGGGCTCTTAAATTTGCTGAAACTGGCAAGATTCGCTGAGTCATGTCATCGTAGCCCCCGAGTCTCAAAGGTGACTCGAGGAGTTGGCTTGAGACTCTCCATATTTGACCGTGATATAAACCGGCATAACTTGTATATCATTGGTGTTGATAGCACGTTGTGAATCCATAGAAGGTTGAGGTGACTGCGGCGGGTTGTAAATGATCCCATATGAGCCGTGTCAGCAACTCGGCCAATGGTTCCTTCCAACTTTCAATTTCAAGTTAATCAAAACTATAGTGACGGCGATTTGTGTGCCCAATAACCAGCTCATGCAGACAGGTGCGGCCTGGTATGTTGATGTAGACCAGGCCATGAGAGACAGACGACAAAGACGGCCGCAGCTTCAGAGACGGCACATCCAGATGAGTCGGCCATGGCATAGTAAGTCGGCACGGATGGGAGAGTCGGCCGCAGGAGTTGTAAACTGGCGCGGACGGAGAGCCGCCTGCGGGTATTGTGAACCGGCGCGGACGGGGAGTCGCCTGCGGGCATTGTAAGCCAGCGTAGATGGAGAACCGGCCGCGTGTTGATATAAACCGGACCACAGGCGGTTTGCGCGTGTCCGTTGAGCAGTGTGGAATGGTCAAAAGCCAGTATATAATGACGCCAGTGCGCGCTCCATATGCATGGTGTAACACCAATGTTGTGGCGAATAATTGTCCTGCATATAAAAATATGCAAAACCAACGTAATTGTTCATTTTACAAAAACAATATATGTCAAAAATAGACTTAGATAGATGTCACCTGATTTGTTCGGACGACGGATGATCCGTTTATCGCGATCGAGGCGGCTGAGGCAAACCAGCGACTCAATATAGTTCCGTCGACTCAGGCAGTCCGGTGACTTAATATAACCCCGGCGGCTCAAAGCGGCAAGGGCGGCTCAGACAGATGAACTAGCCGCGGCGTTGTAAGCCGGCGCGGACAGGCGAGTCAATCGCAGTCACGGTAAGTCAGTGCAGACGCACGAATCAGCCGCAGGTACGGACGGATGTAATCCGAACAGCGGCGTAACGATTTGCACGTGTATCCGTCAAGCATCATGGCACGGACAAGCACTAGTGCAAAAGTGATGTTTACGCGCATCCCTTATGCGACCCCTTTTTGTAAGGAATAATGATCCTGCAGAAAAGGATCATAGACCAGAGTAATTGTTCTTAAACAATTTAACATGTACTGATGAAATATAAAGAAAGGATAGCACCTGATATTATTTGTCAGATGAACGTGGATACTAGGGATCAAAAACATAATCTGATGTAGCCCTAGCACCGTAGCCCATGTTCCTTTACCCACTGCCGTGTTGATTTTCACGTGCAGATACGGCAGTGCAGATACGGCAGTCGGTTTAAGATGAGGGGCAGCCGCAAGGGCGCACCAGCGGGTCAACGTCCAAGGCAAACCTGGCGGGTCAGGGCGCAGTTGCGGCCGCAGCGGAGGCAAAGACCGCATCGGAGACTAACCCGAGTTCCTGTCTCCGGGTCGTACTAGTTGCTTTGACCAATCCTTTTTTTTGACTGGGTATATGATGATTGACTTTTCCATGGTTGCCCTTCACGTGTAGAACAGCGGCCACAGCCAATGGATTTTTCTTCTCGGGAACTTGGTCATATGGTTGCTTGTAATGATAGTAGTAAGGCGGTATCTCAGTAGATCACGTGGTGTGGAGTAGCAGCTTTAGCTTGGAACAACAGCACGGACGGCCGATGACATCAACCCGTGATTGATTGTCTTGAGATGGAATCAGTTTGGACTAGCACTTCCCTCTCGTCTTGATGGTTCAACCTTGTCTTCCCATAAAAAATAATAACAACGAAACGCTTTCGCCTTTGCCTGCGACCGCTGCTGTAGAATTTCCTTGGGACTTGTAGCGACGCAGTCGAAATTGCTTTTGACTCGGACTCGGTGGATCTCTGGTGCGTGCTGTGGTCGCATAACACGTAACCCTAAAAAATCGCTTGCTCATAATTTTGTGTATGCTCAAACAGCCGGCTGTTAATTGACGATGTAGATCCGATCGTGCCAGTTCTTTATGAACTTCTCGATCCCTGGGAGAGATCCCTTCAAGAACTCAACACCACCGTGCGCGAGCCCCACGGTGGGCGCCAACTGTCGTGGAATTGTCACGGCAGATGTCCTTAGTGTTGGAAATATGCCCTAGAGGCAAGAATAAAAGGATTATTATTATATTTCCTTGTTCATGATAATTGTCTTTTATTCATGCTATAATTGTGTTATCCGGAAATCATAATACATGTGTGAATACATAGACACCAACATGTCCCTAGTAAGCCTCTAGTTGACTAGCTCGTTGATCAATAGATAGTCATGGTTTCCTGACTATGGACATTGGATGTCATTGATAACGAGATCACATCATTAGGAGAATGATGTGATGGACAAGACCCAATCCGAAACATAGCACAAGATCGTATAGTTCGTTTTCTAGAGTTTTTCCAATGTCAAGTATCTTTTCCTTAGACCATGAGATCGTGTAACTCCCGGATACCGTAGGAGTGCTTTGGGTGTACCAAACGTCACAACGTAACTGGGTGACTATAAAGGTATACTACGGGTATCTCCGAAAGTGTCTGTTGGGTTGACACGGATCAAGACTGGGATTTGTCACTCCGTATGACGGAGAGGTATCTCTGGGCCCACTCGGTAATGCATCATCATAATGAGCTCAAAGTGACCAAGTGTCTAGTCACGGGATCATGCATTATGGTATGAGTAAAGTGATTTACCGGTAACGAGATTGAACGAGGTATTGGGATACCAACGATCGAATCTCGGGCAAGTAACGTACCAATTGACAAAGGGAATTGTATACGGGGTTGCTTGAATCCTCGACATCGTGGTTCATCCGATGAGATCATCGAGGAGCATGTGGGAGCCAACATGGGTATCCAGATCCCGCTGTTGGTTATTGACTAGAGAGCCATCTCGGTCATGTCTACATGTCTCCCGAACCCGTAGGGTCTACACACTTAAGGTTCAGTGACGCTAGGGTTGTAGAGATATGAATATGCAGTAACCCGAAAGTTGTACGGAGTCCCGGATGAGATCCCGGACGTCACGAGGAGTTCCGGATTGGTCCGGAGGTGAAGAATTATATATAGGAAGTGCAGTTTCCGCAATCGGGAGAGTTTCGGGGGTCACCGGTATTGTACCGGGACCATCGGATGGGTCCCGGGGGTCCACCGGGTGGGACCACCCATCCCGGAGGGCCCCATGGGCTGAAGTGGGGAGGGGAACCAGCCCATAGTGAGCTGGTGCACCCCCCTTGGCCCACCCCTGCGCCTAGGGTTGGAAACCCTAGGGTGGGGGGCGCCCCACTTGCCTTGGGGTCCACTCCACCCTTGGCCGCCGCCCCCCCTAGGAGATCCCATCTCCTAGGGCCGGCGCCCCCCTTGGGGAGCCTATATAAAGGGGGGAGGGAGGGGCAGCCGCACCCTTGACTCTTGGCGCCTCCCTCTCCCCTGCTACACCTCTCCCTCTCGCAGAAGAACGGCGAAGCCCTGCTATGGTGACTGCTGCATCCACCACCACGCTGCCGTGCTGCTAGATCTTCATCAACCTCTCCTCCCCCCTTGCTAGATCAAGAAGGAGGAGACGTCACGCTGACCGTACGTGTGTTGAACACGGAGGTGCCGTCCGTTCGGTGCTAGGATCTCCGGTGATTTGGATCACGTCGAGTACGACTTCCTCATCCCTGTTCTTTGAACGCTTCCGCGCGTGATCTACAAATGTATGTAGATGCAATCCGATCACTCGTTGCTAGATGAACTCATAGATGGATCTTGGTGAAACCGTAGGAATTTTTTTTTGTTTTCTGCAACGTTCCCCAACAGTGGCATCATGAGCTAGGTCTATGCGTAGTGCTTTTTGCACGAGTAGAACACAATTTGTTGTGGGCGTAGATGTTGTCAACTTTCTTGCCGCTACTAGTCTTATTTTGCTTCAACGGTATTGTGGGATGAAGCGGCCCAGACCAACCTTACACATACGCTTACGTGAGACCGGTTCCACCGACTGACATGCAGTAGTTGCATAAGGTGGCTGGCGGGTGTCTGTCTCTCCCACTTTAGTTGGAGCGGATTTGATGAAAAGGGTCCTTATGAAGGGTAAATATAAGTTGACAAATCACGTTGTGGCTTTAACGTAGGTAAGAAAACGTTCTTGCTAGAACCCTCTTGCAGCCACGTAAAACTTGCAACAACAATTAGAGGACGTCTAACTTGTTTTTGCAGCAAGTGTTTTGTGATGTGATATGGCCAAAGTTGTGATGAATGATGAATGATATATATGTGATGTATGAGATGTTCATGCTATTGTAATAGGAATCACGACTTGCATGTCGATGAGTATGACAACCGGCAGGAGCCATAGGAGTTGTCTTTACTTTTTGTATGACCTGCATGTCATTGAGAAACGCCATGTAAATTACTTTACTTTATTGCTAAACATGTTAGCCATAGTAGTAGAAGTAATAGTTGGCGAGCAACTTCATGGAGACACGATGATGGAGATCATGATGATGGAGATCATGGTGTCAAGCCGGTGACAAGATGATCATGGAGCCCCAAGATGGAGATCAAAGGAGCTATGTGATATTGGCCATATCATGTCACTATTATTATTTGATTGCATGTGATGTTTATCATGTTTTTGCATCTTGTTTACTTAGAACGATGGTAGTAAATAAGATGATCCCTCATAATAATTTCAAGAAAGTGTTCCCCTAACTGTGCACCGTTGCGACAGTTCGTTGTTTCGAAGCACCACGTGATGATCGGGTGTGATAGATTCCAACATTCACATACAACGGGTGTAAGACAGATTTACACATGCAAACACTTAGGTTGACTTGACGAGCCTAGCATGTACGGACATGGCCTCGGAACACAGAAGACCGAAAGGTCGAGCATGAGTCGTATAGAAGATACGATCAACATGAAGATGTTCACCGATGTTGACTAGTCCGTCTCACGTGATGATCGGACACGGCCTAGTTAACTTGGATCATGTTATACTTAGATGACTAGAGGGATGTCTATCTAAGTGGGAGTTCATTGAATAGTTTGATTAGATGAACTTAATTATCATGAACTTAGTCTAAAATCTTTACAACATGTATTGTAGATCAAATGGCCAACGTTGTCCTCAACTTCAACGCGTTCCTAGAGAAAACCAAGCTGAAAGACGATGGCAACAACTATACGGACTAGGTCCGGAACCTGAGGATCATCCTCATCGCTGCCAAGAAAGACTATGTCCTACAAGCACCGCTAGGTGAAGCACCTGCTCTCCCTGCAGAACAAGACGTTATGAACGCTTGGCAGACACGTACCGATGATTACTCCCTCGTTCAGTGCGGCATGCTTTACAGCTTAGAGCCGGGGCTACAAAAGCGTTTTGAGAGACACGGAGCATATGAGATGTTCGAAGAGCTGAAAATGGTTTTTCAAGCTCATGCCCGGGTCGAGAGATATGAAGTCTACGACAAGTTCTTCAGCTGTAAGATGAAGGAAAACAGTTCTGTCAGTGAGCACGTACTCACTATGTCTGGGTTACATAACCGCTTGACTCAGCTGGGAGTTAATCTCCCGGATGACGCGGTCATTGATAGAATCCTTCAGTCGCTTCCACCGAGCTACAAGAGCTTTGTGATGAACTTCAATATGCAGGGGATGGAAAAGACCATTCCTGAAGTATTTGCAATGCTGAAATCAGCAGAGGTAGAAGTCAAAAAGGAACATCAAGTGTTGATGGTGAATAAAACCACTAAGTTCAAGAAAGGCAAGGGTAATAAGAACTTCAAGAAGGACGGCAAGGGAGTTGCCGCGCCCGGCAAGCAAGCTGCCGGGAAGAAGCCAAAGAATGGACCCAAGCCCGAGACTGAGTGCTTTTATTGCAAGGAAAGTGGTCACTGGAAGCGGAGCTACCCCAAATACTTAGCGGACAAGAAGGCCGGCAAAACGAAAGGTATATGTGATATACATGTAACTGATGTGTACCTTACCAGTACTCATAGTAGCTCCTGGGTATTTGATACCGGTGCAGTTGCTCACATTTGTAACTCAAAGCAGGAGCTGCGGAATAAGCGGAGACTGGCGAAGGACGAGGTGACGATGCGCGTCGGGAATGGTTCCAAGGTCGATGTGATCGCTGTCGGCACGCTACCTCTACATTTACCTACGGGATTAGTTTTGAACCTCAATGATTGTTATTTAGTGCCAAGTTTGAGCATGAACATTGTATCAGGATCTCGTTTAATACGAGATGGCTGCTCATTTAAATCCGAGAATAATGGTTGTTCTATTTATATGAGAGATATGTTTTATGGTCATGCTCCGATGGTGAATGGTTTATTCTTAATGAATCTCGAGCGTAATGCTACACATATTCATAGTGTGAGTACCAAAAGATGTAAGGTTGATAATGATAGTCCCACATACTTGTGGCACTGCCGCCTTGGTCACATAGGTGTCAAACGCATGAAGAAGCTCCATGCAGATGGAATTTTACAGCCTCTTGATTACGAATCATTTGACACATGCGAACCATGCCTCATGGGTAAAATGACCAAGACTCCATTCTCAGGAACAATGGAGCGAGCAACCAACTTATTGGAAATCATACATACTGATGTGTGCGGTCCAATGAGTGTTGAGGCTCGCGGTGGTTATCATTATGTTCTCACCCTCACTGATGACTTGAGTAGATACGGGTATGTCTACTTAATGAAACACAAGTCTGAGACCTTTGAAAGGTTCAAGGAATTTCAGAGTGAGGTTGAGAATCAACGTGACAGGAAAATCAAGTTCCTGCGATCAGATCGTGAAGGAGAATACTTGAGTCACGAATTTGGCACACACTTAAGAAAATGTGGAATAGTATCACAACTCACGCCGCCTGGAACACCTCAGCGTAATGGTGTGTCCGAACGTCGTAATCGCACTCTATTAGATATGGTGCGATCTATGATGTCTCTTACCGATTTACCCCTATCATTTTGGGGCTATGCTTTAGAGACTGCCGCATTCACTTTAAATAGGGCTCCGTCGAAATCTGTTGAGATGACACCGTATGAATTATGGTTTGGGAAGAAACCTAAGCTGTCGTTTCTAAAAGTTTGGGGATGCGATGCTTATGTCAAGAAACTTCAACCTGAAAAGCTCGAACCCAAGTCGGAAAAATGCGTCTTCATAGGATACCCTAAAGAAACTATTGGGTATACCTTCTACCTCAGATCCGAAGGCAAGATCTTTGTTGCCAAGAATGGATCCTTTCTAGAGAAGGAGTTTCTCTCGAAAGAAGTAAGTGGGAGGAAAGTAGAACTTGAAGAAGACGGACGCGGATGGTAATGTTACCATCTATAAAGCTCGACTTGTCGCTAAGGGTTATCGGCAAGTTCAAGGGGTTGACTACGATGAGACTTTCTCTCCCGTAGCGAAGCTGAAGTCCGTCCGGATTATGTTAGAAATTGCCGCATACTATAATTATGAGATATGGCAAATGGACGTCAAAACGGCATTCCTTAATGGTTTCCTTAAGGAAGAATTGTATATGATGCAGCCGGAAGGTTTTGTCGATCCTAAGAATGCTGACAAGGTGTGCAAGCTCCAACGCTCGATTTATGGGCTGGTGCAAGCATCTCAGAGTTGGAACATTCGCTTTGATGAGATGATCAAAGCGTTTGGGTTTATGCAGACTTATGGAGAAGCCTGCGTTTACAAGAAAGTGAGTGGGAGCTCTGTAGCATTTCTCATATTATATGTAGATGACATACTTTTGATGGGAAATGATATAGAACTTTTGGACAACATTAAGGCCTACTTGAATAAGAGTTTTTCAATGAAGGACCTTGGAGAAGCTGCTTATATATTAGGCATCAAGATCTATAGAGATAGATCAAGACGCCTCATAGGTCTTTCACAAAGCACATACCTTGATAAGATATTGAAGAAGTTCAATATGGATCAGTCTAAGAAGGGGTTCTTGCCTGTGTTGCAAGGTGTGAAATTGAGCTCAGCTCAATGTCCGACCACGGCAGAAGATATAGAAGAGATCAGTGTCATCCCCTATGCCTCAGCCATAGGGTGTATTATGTATGCCATGCTGTGTACCAGACCTGATGTAAACCTTGCCGTAAGTTTAGTAGGTAGGTACCAAAGTAATCCCGGCAAGGAACACTGGACAGCGGTCAAGAATATCCTGAAGTACCTGAAAAGGACTAAGGAAATGTTTCTCGTTTATGGAGGTGACGAAGAGCTCGTCGTAAAGGGTTACATCGATGCTAGCTTCGACACAGATCTGGATGACTCTAAGTCACAAACCGGATACGTGTATATTTTGAATGGTGGGGCAGTAAGCTGGTGCAGTTGCAAGCAGAGCGTCGTGGCGGGATCTACATGTGAAGCGGAGTACATGGCGGCCTCGGAGGCAGCACAAGAAGCAATCTGGGTGAAGGAGTTCATCACCGACCTAGGAGTCATACCCAATGCGTCGGGGCCGATCAAGCTCTTCCGTGACAACACTGGAGCTATTGCACTTGCCAAGGAGCCCAGGTTTCACAAGAAGACTAGGCACATCAAGCGTCACTTCAACTCCATCCGTGAAAATGTTCAAGATGGAGACATAGAAATTTGTAAAGTACATACGGATCTGAATGTCGCAGATCCGTTGACTAAACCTCTCCCTAGGGCAAAATATGATCAACACCAGAACTCTATGGGTGTTCGATTCATCACAATGTAACTAGATTATTGACTCTAGTGCAAGTGGGAGACTGTTGGAAAGATGCCCTAGAGGCAATAATAAAAGGATTATTATTATATTTCCTTGTTCATGATAATTGTCTTTTATTCATGCTATAATTGTGTTATCCGGAAATCGTAATACATGTGTGAATACATAGACACCAACATGTCCCTAGTAAGCCTCTAGTTGACTAGCTCGTTGATCAATAGATAGTCATGGTTTCCTGACTATGGACATTGGATGTCATTGATAACGAGATCACATCATTAGGAGAATGATGTGATGGACAAGACCCAATCCTAAACATAGCACAAGATCGTATAGTTCGTTTGCTAGAGTTTTTCCAATGTCAAGTATCTTTTCCTTAGACCATGAGATCGTGTAACTCCCGGATACCGTAGGAGTGCTTTGGGTGTACCAAACGTCACAACATAACTGGGTGACTATAAAGGTATACTACGGCTATCTCCGAAAGTGTCTGTTGGGTTGACACGGATCAAGACTGGGATTTGTCACTCCGTATGATGGAGAGGTATCTCTGGGCCCACTCGGTAATGCATCATCATAATGAGCTCAAAGTGACCAAGTGTCTGGTCACGGGATCATGCATTACGGTACGAGTAAAGTGACTTGCCGGTAACGAGATTGAACGAGGTATTGGGATACCGACGATTGAATCTCGGGCAAGTAATGTACCAATTGACAAAGGGAATTGTATACGGGGTTGCTTGAATCCTCGACATCGTGGTTCATCCGATGAGATCATCGAGGAGCATGTGGGAGCCAACATGGGTATCCAGATCCCGCTGTTGGTTATTGACCGGAGAGCCATCTCGGTCATGTCTACATGTCTCCCGAACCCGTAGGGTCTACACACTTAAGGTTCAGTGACGCTAGGGTTGTAGAGATATGAATGTGCAGTAACCCAAAAGTTGTAAGGAGTCCCGGATGAGATCCCGGACGTCACGAGGAGTTCCCGATTGGTCCGGAGGTGAAGAATTATATATAGGAAGTGCAGTTTTGACCATCGGGAGAGTTTCGGGGGTCACCGGTATTGTATCGGGACCACCGGATGGGTCCCGGGGGTCCACCTGGTGGGACCACCCATCCCGGAGGGCCCCATGGGCTGAAGTGGGGAGGGGAACCAGCCCATAGTGAGCTGGTGCGCCCCCCTTGGCCCACCCCCTACGCCTAGGGTTGGAAACCTAGGGGGGGGGGGGGGGGGCGCCCCACTTGCCTTGGGGGCCACTCCACCCTTGGCCGCCACCCCCCTAGGAGATCCCATCTCCTAGGGCCGGCGCCCCCCCCCCTTGGGGAGCCTATATAAAGGGGGGAGGGAGGGGCAGCCACACCCTTGACTCTTGGCGCCTCCCTCTCCCCTGCTACACCTCTCCCTCTCGCAGAAAAACGGCGAAGCCCTGCTACGGCGACTGCTGCGTCCACCACCACGCCGTCGTGCTGCTGGATCTTCATCAACCTCTCCTCCCCCCTTGCTGGATCAAGAAGGAGGAGACGTCACGCTGACCGTACGTGTGTTGAACACGGAGGTGATGTCCGTTCGGCGCTAGGATCTCCGGTGATTTGGATCACGTCGAGTACGACTTCCTCATCCCCGTTCTTTGAACGCTTCCGCGCGTGATCTACAAAGGTATGTAGATGCAATCCGATCACTCATTGCTAGATGAACTCATAGATGGATCTTGGTGAAACCGTAGGAATTTTTTTTGTTTTCTGCAACGTTCCCCAACACTTAGTGTCAGGACTTAGTCGCGAGGCCAACGCATCTATGTGGTAGCTTGAGAGGGGTTGAGCGGGACGAGAGACGCGATGTTTTACCCAGGTTCGGCCCCTCACGGTGGAGGTAAAAGCCTACATCCTGCTTCATTGATATTGATGATGATGATCACAGTTACAAGTGTGCTCTACCTCGAGAGCTATTGTCTAAACCTAACTTGTCCAACTTGTGGAACTTGTGAATCTTGTCCCTTTTGGGGAGCCCTGCCCCTCCTTATATATGTTGGAGGGGCGGGTTACATGTAGAGTCCTATTAGGATTAGGACTAGTCTATCTCTAATACAAACCGGATACAAGTCCAGGTCTTAACTCCTTGTAAGATAATATTCCTCCTGCCTTCCTCTTAAACTAACCCACCATTAAACGTGAACCGGCCTTCTGGGTCTTGGGCCTTGTCATCTGTCTGTCCCGCACGCCGGATCACCAGTGAGTCATAATGACCAGGTGGGTTGTTTGTAAATCGCCAGGTCAGGGCGGGTCGCCGGTGACTCGCCAAGTGTCAGCGGGGTCTTCAGATAAACCGCCAAGTCCTGGCCGGGTTAACTTCCGGCCGGTTTACACCGCGGGGTATATCCCCGACAATATGGGTAGTACAAGAGTACATCTACCACGAGATCAGAGAGGCTAAACCCTAGAAGCTAGCCTATGGTATGATTGTATGTTATGGTTGTCGTCCTACAGACTAAAACCCTTCGGTTTATATAGACACCGGAGAGGGTTAGGGTTACACAAGGTCGGTTACAAAGGAGGAGATATCCATATCCGTATTTCCTAGCTTGCCTTCCACGCCAAGTAGAGTCCCACCCGGACACGAGACGAAGTCTTCAATCTTGTATCTTCATAGTCTAACAGTCCGGCCAATGGAGATAGTCCGGCTGCCCGAAGACCCCCTAATCCAGGACTCCCTCAGTAGCCCCTGAACCAGGCTTCAATGACGATGAGTCCGGCGGGCAGTATTGTCTTCGGCATTGCAAGGCAGGTTCCTTCTCCGAATACATCACAGAAGAATTTGAATACGAGGATAGTGTCCGGCCCTGCAAAATATGTTCCACATACCACCGTAGAGAGAATAATATTTTTGCAAATCTAATTTGCTGACTTGTTTTGAAAGCATGACGTTATGTCATGGCCCGGTGATTATTCGAACCGTTTCCTTTAACTAGCCCCGCACATAACGCGAGGCAGTTTTTCGACACGGCTTGTCAAAGCAGAGATTGTGTCCCCTTATTACGGGATTCTCATCAATACGGGTGTGGATAAACCAACCGCGCCATCGATTACGGCACTTGGGGGATAAGCGAGTTTTACCAGGCTAGTGGGGAAGCTTAGTTTCATCCGCCCATATAAAGGGATAAGGATTCACCTTTCTGTCCACGCCTTCTTCCTCCTTCGCTCATCCGTTTTCGCACACTCGAGCTCTAGCGCCCAAGTCCGCACTTCCCACCTCAACCTTCTCCAACCATGTCCGGAGTGGGAGGCAGGTGGATGGTCTCCTCCATCACGAATGGAGACATCAAGAAGCTGAAGAGAGTTGGATACCTGCCCGACGACATCGCGCACTGGCTCCCAGATGAGGGGCAGCTCATCCCCACCCCCAGGTCCCATGAGAGGTTAGTGTTCCTCACCCATTTCCTCTGCGGACTGGGATTCCCTCTCCACCCATTCGTCCGGGGGCTCATGTTCTATTACGGCCTGGATTTCCACGATCTGGCCCCGAACTTCATCCTCAACATCTCGGCGTTTATCGTCGTGTGTGAGGCCTTCCTCCGCATCAAGCCCCACTTCGGCTTATGGTTGAAGACCTTCAATGTCAAGAAGAAGGTTGTGGGCGGCCGCCTGGCGGAGTGTGGAGGCGCCATGGTGGGCAAGATGCCCAATGTAACATGGCTCGAGGGCTCCTTTGTGGAAACCATAAAGGGGTGGCAATCGGGGTGGTTCTACATCACCGAGCCGCGCGACCCTGCATGGGCAGTGGCCCCCGAGTTCCAATCTGGCATCCCCACGCGGCTCACCTCCTGGAAATAGAAGGGCCTGTCCTGGGGTAGTTCGGGAGAGCTGACCGGACTCCAAACATGTATTCAAAACATGGTGAACAAGAAGCTCGAACTTGTCAACATGGTCCAGGTCATGCTCCACCGCCGGATCTTCCCATGCCAACAACGGGAGTTCAACTTGTGGGAGTTCAACCCGACGCATCACCGAACTCTGAACAGGATCTTCGACACAACTCACGAAGATGCCTAGAGGGTGCTGTTCAAAAGCGCCGAGGTCCCCCCTCACATTACTGAGGATCGTGGATTCAGCGTGAAGCGCCAAGCCAGTGCGGTAAGCTACTTTACCTTTCACAGGATACTTAATTCTTATAGATTGACTCCATGCGGGATCTAAACTCCCGTACCTTTGACAGGACTAGCAGGAGACGGCTGGACAGATCAACTGTCCGGCTCCTTTGCCCGAAGGCCCAGCAGACGCTCTTCTGGCGAAGATGCTGACTCCGGCCCCTTATACGGTGCCGGAGAAGACCAAGAGGGCCAAGGGAACCCGAAAGAGTTCCCGACGCCAGGCATCGTCGGACTCTCCGTCCGATGACTCTGCGGTGCACTCCTCCCCCGAAGACGAGGAAGAAGAAGAAGATGCTCCCCCTCCAGCTTGTGGAGATAAGA
>NC_041384.1:537805173-537824546 GCF_002162155.2 Triticum dicoccoides | reverse complement strand
TCTCCATCCGGACAGTTCCACCGCAGCCGACGAAGGCGAAGACGAGTGGTTGCCCAGGGCCATGCCCCCGGGGAGATCGTAAGTATTTGGATACCAGAGTAACTCATAGCATTCCTTTGTCGCACTGCTTTCCCTAACGCCGAACATGATTATGCAGGCCGCCACGAGCCAGTATTGATGTATCATCGGACGGCTCCCTGGGCTCGTCGAACATGGATAGTGATCCAGTCCCGACCGCCACCTCCCCTCATCCTAGGTGTTGTCTCAAGAGGCACCGGAATGAGGGGAGACAGTCCCGGAGGCGCCTCAAGGCGACCTTCTGGACTCCGGGAGCCGAGGGGACGGGGCCCCTGAGAGCTCCGAGTTTGGCCCTCAGCCGAACACCGCGCCGGAACCTCCAGCGGTTCCAGGCTCGGGCAGGCGGCCTCCTTCTAGGAGGGGCAAGACGCCTATGCCGGTGACCTCTGTCCATCCAGAGGCACCGGACAATCTGCTGGAAGCGCTTCGCAGCGCTTCCATCGACGAGGAGCACCATACTGTTATGAGTGCGGTGGTCCAGAAGGTTCAGTCCGCCAAGAGCGGGTTGACCGAAGCCTGTGCTAGCCTTCTAACAGGCTTTGAGGTAAGTGTTTTAAAATGTAGTAGAAATATTACCGCATAGACAGTAGCCCCTGATGCTTTGTTCGGTGTTCACAAAGAAAAGCCGGACAGAGGATCAAATAATATCGCAGGAGTCTAATATAAGTATGTCAATATGCGTATGCAGGCCTCGCTGCTGGCGTCCGCCACACTGACTGCGGAGGTTGCCGTACTGAAGAAGGACCTCGAGGGGTCCAGGAAAGAGCTCGGCCTTGCCAAGAGGAAGCTCGAGGAGAACAAGGGTAAGTAATACCTTGTCTATAGATATGTGTATATAAACGAAGACGCGATTGCAAAATGATTGGATCATCGTATATTTGCCAGGGGCCACGACCAAGGTGGCGACCCTAAAGCAAGCGCTAACCAAGGCCGAAGATAAAGCAGCCAAGGAGCGCACCGAGCGAGAGAAGCACGAGGCTCAGGTGGGCGAGGTGCAGCAAGAGCTCCAGGCTCTCGTGGCGAAGCACGAGGCGTTGGAGCTTGACTCAAATACGCGGGAGTCTGAGCTTGCCGCGGCCCTCGAGAGCGCAAAAAGTGCCAAGGCCGAAGCCCAAAAGGCCCTCCAGGAGATCGACGCAATGAAGAAGATAGCGGCGGGTAAGGCTTTCTATATGCAAAGCAAGCATGTAAGAGTAAATTACCGATTACTCACCTGAATCCGGAGCTCTCCAGGAGCATTCGCAGATTTGCCCCGCAGCGTGCCCGATGCCGCACAATTTTACCAGGCCGAGGATGGAAGCTCAATGGAGAAGCTGTTCTGGTCTCAGTATGCTGAGGCCGAACACCCGTTGCCAATGAGCGACCAGCTGAAGCAGATGGTCGAGCTACATAAGGCGGCCGATCGGGCCAAAAAGAGCTTTATAATCCGGCTGTGGCCTGGCGACGCCCTTCCGAACAGCTTCTTCGGCCTGGTGAGGCGGCTTGTGGATGCCTGTCTGTGACTGGAGGTCATCAAGCAATCTGTCTGCATTGAAGGTGCATGCCGGGCTTTCGCTCGTGTGAAATTACAGTGGGTCAAGCTAGACGCCGTGAAGCTGATCAAGGAGGGGCCGCCGAAGGGCATGGAGCACCGCCACCCCGAGATGTACTATGAGGGTGTTCTTCCGGGTGCCCGTCCCATAGAGGACGAGTGTTCCAAAGATGTAATATTTGAGTGAGACTTGCTCGTTTTATCCTGTATTTATGAAAACTTGTTTCATATGCGCTATGAAACGCTTGTTTGAATTAAAAATATTGCCTTCTGTTTGGCTGTTTATCCAATCTGAGAGATGGCTAGTCCTCGGCTTTTGCCCCCATGCCACGAGTGCTGGGGTGTTTGGGATAAACCTGAGCACTTTTGTTCCCATGTTTGGGTCCTTCGAGGGAGGTGCTCAGCACAGTGAACAAGGCGACGGACTAATAATGCTTTATCACTCTCACTTAGCCATAGAATTCTATAATTTTAAATTTTGGCGAAGCCCCTGGTATTCAGAAGGCTGAATTCGGGGCGCGATACACGCCTTTAGCCGGACAGGGCCAACCCCTCGCTCTAAGCGGCATAAGTGTTTAGGGACTCGAAAACCTCGCCGAACAGCGACCATTCTCTCGCCTTATCATGACAGCCAGTTTTAGCTTTCTCTACTGAGGTGCTGAACCCAGCAGAACCGGGGCACAATTGCTGTAGTTCTCCTAGCGCTACCTAAGCCGATAGAGCGGAAAGTAAGGTACCAAAACATAGGAGCCTGGCAAACCCAACATTTGACCAAAGACATGATTCGGAGCTGATGCATATAATGCTATAAGTTCAGGGTGCCGCACTTGTGAAAGTGTTCGGACTTTTCACACCGTATTGTGGGGTACGTAAGCCCCTGGTGTGTTGGCCGTACCAAAGTGTACGGTTGCAAGGCGTCCTTAATGAACACATGGATATATATATATATATATATATATATATATATATATATATATATATATATAACAGGAATGCAATAATAGTCATAATGTCATGCATTGTTTAGTCAAAAGATCGCGTTAAAGCAGAGTGATACAGGTAGTGCGATAAGCAAAGAGTAGGACTATGTCCCTTCCAAGGGCAAGCCGAGGAATGATATGAAATCGAATATTTCGCTCATTACTGTAATCCACCTGGGAATTCCGTGGTATGACGTAGCTGGTTGCCTCCTTAGTTGCTGCATCATGTGTTCGGCGATAGTGCTGCCGGACAGTGTTTCCAGAGATTAAGGTCCTACAAAAAGAGAAAAAATAAAAAACGGGAAGCCCCTAGTGCGGTTTAAGCCGTGTCTTGGGGCGTGCAGCAGTTTTGCCCCCCCTCCCCACCTGTGCCCATGGTATTTTTAGTGCGTAATTATGTACGCGTGGCACGAGTTTTGCCGTTGGGCTGGGATTTGGGTGGGCACCGTATTGCTACGCGAGCTCAAATCGTGCCAGGCGGTCCATTTGGCGATTGCTCCGAGCGCGCTTGAAGGTGTCCGGGCTTTGAAGTGTTGAACTGGTTGATTGCCTTGAGAGGCTGCTTTGCGCTTCTGCTGCGAGGGCTGCGGTGTGCTCCTCTGTTCGGAGAGAGCGATCTGTGTTTCCATTGACTGTAATAACTCCGCGAGGTCCTAGCATCTTGAGCTTGAGGTATGCATAATGTGGCACCACATTGAATCTACCAAATGCGGTTCGCCCGAGCAGCGCATGATAACCACTGTGGAACGGGACTATGTCGAAGATTAACTCTTTGCTTCGGAAGTTATCCGGGGATCCGAAGACCACTTCCAGTGTAATTGAGCCTATGCTCTACACCTGGAATGACGCCTTTAAAGGTCGTTTTTGTGGGTTTGATCCTTGAGGATTCTATACCCATTTTGCGCATTGTGTCCTGATAAAGTAGGTTCAGGCTGCTACCGCCATCCATAAGGACTCGAGTGAGGTGAAATCCTCAATGATTGGGTCTAGGACCAGTGCGGCGAATCCGCCATGACGGATACTAGTGGGGTGGTCCCTGCGATCGAAGGTGATCGGACAGGAGGACCAAGGGTTGAACTTTGGGGCGACCAGCTCCAACGCATATACGTCCCTGAGTGCACGCTTCCGCTCCCTCTTGGGGATGTGGGTTGCGTATATCATGTTCACCGTCCGCACTTGTGGGGGAAACCACTTCTATCCTTCGGTGTGTGGTTGCCGTGATTCCCCCTCGTCATCGCTATGCGGCCCCTTGTCTTTGTTTTCGGCAAGCAACTTGCCGGCCTGCTTGAACACCCAACAATCCCTGTTGGTGTGATTGGCTGGCTTGTCTGGGGTGCCGTGTATTTGACACGAGCGATCAAGTATACGGTCCAAGCTGGACGGACCCGGCGTACTTTGTTTGAATGGCTTTTTCCGCTGACCGGGTTTAGAGCCTTTGAATCCGGCATTGACTGCCGTATCCTCGGTATTTTCGCTGTTAATGCGGCGCTTATGTTTGTTGGGACGTGACCTGCTATTGTCGTCCTTGGTTTCCGAGGTACCATGGTTCGTTGATATGTTATTACTACGAGCTAGCCAGCTGTCTTCTCCCGCACAAAAGCGGGTCATGAGCGTCGTGAGAGCTGCCATAGATTTCGGCTTTTCCTGACCAAGGTGCCGGGCTAGCCACTCGTCTCGGATGTTGTGTTTGAAAGCCGCTAAGGCCTCTGCATCCGGACAGTCAACGATTTGATTTTTCTTTGTAAGGAACCGAGTCCAGAATTGCCTGGCCGAGTCTTCTGGCTGCTGAATTATGTGGCTCAAGTCATCAGCGTCTGGTGGTCACACATAAGTGCCCTGAAAGTTGTCGAGTAATGCGGCTTCCAGATCTTCCCAACAGCTAATGGAGTCCGCTGGCAAGCTGTTAAGCCAATGCCGCGCTGGTCCTTTGAGCTTTAGTGGGAGGTATTTGATGGCGTGTAAGTCATCACCGCGGGCCATGTGGATGTGGAGCAGGAAATCCTCAATCCATACTGCGGAATCTGTTGTGCCGTCGTATGATTCAATATTTACGGGTTTGAAACCTTCTGGGAATTGATGATCCATTACTTCGTCTGTGAAGCATAAGATGTGTGTGGCGCCTCTGTATTGGGCTATATCGCGACGCCGCTCGAATGGGTCTTGCCCGCTGTGTTCGGCCCGGCCGGATTTGCTTTTACTATATCCGGCATGACGTTTATCGTCTCGCAGAGTGGTGTGCCTTCGTGATTCGTACATCGATCTTGCATGCTTTTCTTTGTCCTCCAATATGTCCCGCAGGTCTGGCGTATCTCCCCAGGCCTTTTTATGTGAATGGCATCAGGGTGGAGGCTGAGTTTCTGGTTGGAATGCCTCTCTATCGCGGCCACGAGGTGGCCGATCAGCCGTATCATACGTTTGTTCCTCCAGTCGGGGTAGTAACCTGCACTTTGGGTAATTCTTGGAGGGGCACTCGAGTTTATATTCCTCGGCCGCGAGGACTTTAGTCCATCTGTCAGCTAGCAGATCTTGATCAGCTTGAAGCTGCTGCTGCTTTTTCTTGAGGCTATTTTCCGTGGCCATAAGCCGGCGCTTGAAGCGCTCTTGTTCGACGGGATCCTCTGGTACAGTGAATTCATCATCGCCGAGGCTTGCCTCGTCTTCGGAGGGGGGCATGTAATTGTCATCTTCCTCCTCTCCGTCTGCCGCTCTCTCAGGAGGGCTGGCTTCTCCATCCTCCTGCTCTAAATCTTGCTGGAGGGGATTGTTGTTGTCTTCGACACTATCCGGAGTGTTATTATCTCCTGTGACGGTATCACCACCTTTGCTTTGGCGGGACTTAGAGCGGCGCCACTGACGTCGACGCTTGGGTTGCTTCTTGGAGGGGTCATCCTCCGCTGTCTCATCGCCATTGCCTTCTTTGGGTGTATCCACCATGTATATGTCATATGACGAGGTGGCTTTCTAGTGCCCTATAGGTGCTGGTTCATGTTCGTCTCCTACATCGTCGTCCATACCGTCGATGTTTTCGGAGTCGAAGTCGAGCATGTCAGTTAAATCATCGACAGTGGCTACGAAGTGGGTGATGGGTGGGCGTCGAATTTCTTTGTCGTCCGCATCCCAATCCTGTTGGCCATAGTACCGCCAGGGCTCTCCTAACAAAGAGAGAGACCTTAGTGAATTCAGAATGTCGCCGAAGGGCGAGTGCTGAAAGATATCTGCGGCGGTGAATTCCATGATCGGCACCCAATCGGATTCGATTGGCAAGGGCACGGACGGTTCGGAGTCCGGAAAAGAGTCCGGCGCCTTGGAGTCACGGGCTTCGCAGAGGATTAGGCTGGTGTTCGGCTCGATCGCCGTTGAGACTGCAGCCCCTGAGGCGGTGTCTAGCCACCCGTCCTCGATTGGCGTAGTTAGCTCTGAGCTAAGGGTCGGAGCTGATGCGGGCGCGACCTCTGGGGTACTGTTCGGCGGCAGAGCTAGGTCATACCCATCGTGACAGTGTGGCGCGCCAGGCTGTGGCTCGAATCCGTCGAAGATCAAGTCTCCGCGGATGTCGGCCGTGTAGTTCAAACTTCCAAATCTGACCTGATGGCCAGGGGCGTAGCTTTCAATCTGCTCCAGATGGCCAAGCGAATTAGCCCACAGTGCAAAGCCGCCGAATATGAAGATCTGTCCGGGGAGAAAAGTCTCACCCTAGACTGCATCGTTGTTGATGATCGGAGGAGCCATCGAGCCTAACAGCGACGACACAGAGGAACTCTCAATGAAAGCACCAATGTCGGTGTCAAAACCGGCGGATCTCGGGTAGGGGGTCCCGAACTGTGCGTCTAGGCCGGATGGTAATAGGAGGCAGGGGACCCAATGTTTTACCCAGGTTCGGGCCCTCTTGATGGAGGTAAAACCCTACGTCCTGCTTGATTAATATTGATGATATGGGTAGTACAAGAGTAGTTCTACCACGAAATCAGAGAGGCTAAACCCTAGAAGCTAGCCTATGGTATGATTGTATGTTATGGTTGTCGTCCTACGGACTAAAACCCTTCGGTTTATATAGACACCGGAGAGGGTTAGGGTTACACAAGGTCGGTTACAAAGGAGGAGATATCCATATCCGTATTGCCTAGCTTGCCTTCCAGGCCAAGTAGAGTCCCACCCGGACACGAGACGAAGTCTTCAATCTTGTATCTTCATAGTCTAACAGCCCGGCCAATGGAGATAGTCCGGCTGCCCGGAGACCCCCCAATCCAGGACTCCCTCAGTGGTCTTCTGTCGGCGTTCTGGGAACGGGGGTCCCCAGACATGCCTGCCTGCGGCCTGTGGCGTGGTTCAAAGGGGGGCCCAGCGCGGCCCATCTTCACCAACACAAACCCAAGACCCTCACGAGGGGCCAAGCCTCGCGGGGCGGACGATGCAGAGCTTCCTCAGGCGCGGCCTCGTCAGGCTGGCTCACGAGGAGGCGGAGAGATCAAGGCGGGGTACTCACGAGGTGCCCGTGACGCAAGCCATGACGACCGGGGGCGCCAGGTGGGTGCCAGCCCGCGCAGTGTCCTCCCTTCCTCTTTGGTGCAAAGGGGGCAAACGCAGCCGCGGAGTACCGAGGCTTCAGGCAAAGGTTGCCATTTCAGTGCAACGAGACCAAGACCAGGAGGACTACGAGACGGAGGTCACCGTGGAGCCCAAGACGGTGTCATCACCAGAGCTTTGTGCAGGCGAAGACTACTTTTGTCAGGGTAGCTAATACTAGCTGTCCCCCTTCAAATTAGCCCGCCATTGTTGGCTCCCTTCCCGCTCGATATTTGGGAAGAGGACCAGGGCCTCTATAAATAGGACCAGCCACCCATAGAGCAAAGAGAGCTGGGGGGTTTGGGAGGAAAGAGAGGGGTTTCGATCAGAAAGAGAGAGAGAGAAAGGTGACTGAACTCCTCCCAGCAGTTCATCGCCCCAGCCAAGAACAGACCCTCGCGAGGCTGTTCTTCCTTGTATTGTTCATCATCATCAGCCCAAGAGGCAATCCACCACACCACACACTAGAGCAGGGTATTACACCACAACGGTGGCCCGAACCAGTATAAATCCTGTGTCTCTTGTGTTGTTCTTTCCATAGTTTAGATCCTAGCAAGGCGGAGGAGTGCGGGTAGGTAGGAGGCGAAATCTCCGTGCGCACCCCAGTGTTCGAACCTCAAGGGTTTTCCGGAACCCGAAATCCGACATTTGGCGCGCCAGGTAGGGGTGCGCCGGGATTCGTCTTCCACCACCCCGTTCTCCTCCTACCATCACGCCCATGTCTGACGCTCGTCGGGCCCGCGCCGAGCGCCAGGCCGCGCTCGCTTCCCGCGTCGCCCAGACGGCCCCTGTCGGCGGGCGTCCTCGCCGTTACCCGTCACCTGCCATCAACGCCGCCACCGGCCCGGTGGGGGACGAGCAGCAAGCATCGTCCCAGCATCCGTCCATGCGGCAAGACGGCCGCACCACGACTCCCTCGCTCACCCCAGCTGGTTCTTCGTCCCGCGCGCTCCGCACGCCCATGGAGGCTCGGGCTGCACTCATCGCGGCGAACGAGCTTCTGCGCTACAGTCCCGCCGACGACGTCTATGAAGAATGGCTTGACCGCGTCGCCGAGCTCGTCCGCGCCGCAGGGGGCTCTCTTGCACCGTCCGTTCCGCTGCACCGCACCCCGCCCCGCGCGGGCAATGAAGCTCCGGCGGCGCCTCAGCCACCTCCTCCTCAGGAAGGCGCCATGGCTCCAAGGCGCGTGGCCCCTGGGCGGAACCCGCTCCGTCAGGCGCCAGTGCAGCAAGAGCAGAGCTGTCAAGAAGTCCCTCGCCTGCAAGAAGCTGCCCGGGCGCTCCGTGCTCCAGCACGTCGCGACCATGCTCCTGCTCCCGCGCGCCAAGACCCCGCGCCGCTCCCAGCTGCAGCGCATGGGGACATGCAAGACCAAGCTCCCCGTCATCCAAGGCCTCCCGTGGCCACAACAGGCTGCCGCGCCTTCACCACCGAGCTATGCAGCGTCGCGTGGCCCGGCAAGTTCAAGCCAGACTTGCCTCCTCGCTACGACGGCACGGCTAAACCTGCGGAGTTCCTCCAGCTCTACGAGTTGGGCATCGAAGCTGCCAACAGAGACAAGAAGGTCATGGCGAACTGGTTCCCCATGGCACTCAAGGACGGGGCCCGCACCTAGCTCCTGAACCTGGCTCCAGGCACAATCTCCTCCTGGGACGAGACGCGCACCCTCTTCATCGCCAACTTCCAAGGCACTCGTGACCGGCCACCCGCCGTGAGCGACATGCGCCGCATCAAGCAACAGCCCGGGGAGACCCTGCAGAAGTACATCCAGCACTTCAACAATGTGCGCCTCAAGATTCCCAAGGTGACTGAGGAGGCCATCATCTTGGCCTTCTCCGACGATGTGCGCGACGTCAAGATGAAGGAGGAGCTGGCGATGCATGAAGACCTATGCACTTCCCTGGATCTGTTCAACCTGGCAACCAAGTGCGCCAGGGCCGAGGAAGGGCGTCTCTCCCTCCTCGAGCTGCCTGCCACAGATCCAGAAGAGAAGAAGCCCAAGGCCAAGGATGTGAAGCGCAAGGGGGCTGCCGTGCTCGCGGCAGAACCAGACACCAAGCGGGGCAGAGATCAGCCCGAACCTTCCAAGGGCAGCCGGTACTGTGTGTACCACGACCTCCACACCCACAACACCAACGAATGTCAAGAGCTCTGAGCCGTGCGAGAAGGAAGGATCGGCCGTCGCCCTGACCGTAGTGACCGGGGCTACGACCGAGGAGGAGGAAGGAACGCAGGACGCTGGGAAGACCGTGGGTCGCGCCAAGGGTGGCGAGATCAACCTCGCGAGGATCGCTGGCAAGACCCGCCTTGCGAGGGAGGCTGGAGGGATCAGTCTCGCGAGGGAGACTGGAGGGATCAGCCTCGCGAGGATCGCCCGCAAGGCAACGCAGGCCTCCCACCGCTGCCGCCGTAGCCAAGGAGAAACGAGGACCGCCACCAGGACGAGGGGGCTGGGGGCTTCCAGGAGCCGTGCGCGATCGCCTGCATCCTGGGCGGGGCACAAGCCCTAGCCTCTCAGCGCATCTGCAAGCAGTTCGCCCGCGAAGTGAACGCAGTCCTCCCCAGGCTCGAAGCCACGCGCCCTCTCAGGTGGTCGGCATGCGCCATCATGTTCAGCTCAGCAGATCAGATCAAGTGTGCGGCTACAGTCGGAGTCCTCCCGATGCTTTGTTCCCCAATCATCAGCAACCTGGTGGTCACCAAGACCCTCATCGATGGCGGGGCAGGGCTCAACATCCTGTCCATGGAAACATTCAACAACCTCCAAGTGCCCTACAGCCAGCTTCAGCCAACCAAGCCTTTCTCCGGTGTCACCGACGGCTCCACGGTCCTGATTGGGCAGGTCCGCCTCCCTGTCACCTTTGGGGCACGCGACAACTACCGCACCGAGCTCATCGACTTCAACGCCGCTCACATTCGCCTGCCGTACAACGCCATCCTTGGGTACCCAGCGCTGGCCAAGTTCATGGCCGTAACTCACCACGGCTACAACGTCCTCAAGATGCCAGGAAGCGGCGGAGTCATCACGGTGCTCTGTGAAGAGAAGGACGCGGTGTGTTCCCTGGAACGAGCCTTTCAGGCCGTGTCACTGGAAGACCCGGATCATGGAAGCATGAGGCCTCCTGAGACCGCCCCTAAGAAGAAGAAGACATTGTCCGGCCCGACCACTCAGGAGGCAGGCCCCTCTGGGCCCGCGCCTGCCCAGGAGGAACCTCCTTCCATCGCATAGGAAAGCGCGCCCGGCGCCCTCCTCAGGCAGGGCTCGGGGGCTCTCCCCTGGAGGGCCACTGACCTAGCTAGGGTCACGAGGGAGGTGCTTGGACACCACATGGAGGCATGTTTCGAAGCACGTTTCCCTCAAGAAGGAGCAAGGCAAGGAGATCCAGACCCTCAGGAGTTCGTCAGCGAGGCCATTCAGGAGCTACAGGAGTCAAGAGTCATGAAAGGCGGCCGCCGCCTACCGGCAGTGGCTCCCCATCTAGGCGAGGATGGTGGGCTTCCCGTCTGCATCGACATACCAGGGCTCAACCGAGTCGCCTCTCTAGAGCGCCTCTGGCCCTCGCGAGTGGGGCGCTGCGGAGGCCCACCCCACAGCTACGTTCGCATGCCTTACGGCTTGCCGAACGCGGCTGACACGTACCGGCGCCTCATGAGGGGCATCACGGAGGCACGAGAGGCAGGGTGTTCCACAGACCTGGCAGGGATGGAGATGGCCCGTGAGGAGCCGCCAGCGCCTCCGGAGCCTCCCGAGGCCCCTGGGCCTGGGGGCTCGTGAGGATCGGCTCCCGCAGCCCACCGAGCCTGCTACACCAACGCTCCTTCGTCCTCAACATCATCAGGTGACATCTTTCGAGTTTTATTTCCAGCTGGGAGTGCCCCCCTAGGGCTGCATTATTCCCAGGCTGCGTGGGTCCGTCCCTGCGGCGTGTATCCCTTTTTTATTCCATGTTGTTAGCTTACCTTGTTGGGGGGGCCCCTCGGGCTGCACGATCCCCAAGTCGCTCGGGCCTGACCCAGTGATGTCCACATTCACAGCATCTATTTGAACGAATCCACTCCTTCGCGGCTAATGTGTTTTACCTAGTTGCCTGCTCAGCTGACGCCAACTAACGGAGCTGCTCCCAAACGGCACGACGCTTGCGCATGGGTCCGTCCCTGCAACGCCGACAAACCTGGATGGCTCAGCTCTGGCCGCGGCAGCCCCGCATAGCGTCACCTCGTCAAGCCTTCAATGCCTCACTACCCCTCGCAAGCAACCAACGGCTGACTGTCAATTGTCATGGCAACCCCTTGTTTTTTTCTATGATGGACCTGCAGGACCTCCTGAAGGAGCTGCGTTAGGCGAGGCCCTTGCGGTGTCACCAACACTCTCGTCCGCCCGAACCGCTTGCACGTTAAAGGGGGGGGGTACCTGAGCATCGCGACTCAGGGCTCCTACTGGCTCTCCAGCCCTCACCCTCTGGCCTTGACCACGGCATCGCGACCTGGCATACCAGTGACAGCTGAGACTCGCTCGAGGGCTGGGACCCGAGGACGTAGAGCAGAAAGGGGAGCAAAGGCGAGAGGGGAGAGACACACAAGGACCTCGCCGAGCAACCTCGCGCCTGCCGATGCACGGACCCGGAGACACACCAAAGAGCGGCCCCTGATCCTCGAGATAAGTCATCACCCGGAAGCGCCAGCTGCCATGGCACCATCCCCGCACCTAATGCTATCCCGTGTTAGCGACGCAGCTATCCTTTCTCACCAAACGACGACTGCTTGGGCGCCAAAGGGGACCTCCTGAGCATCGCGACTCAGGGGCTCTTACCGGACTCCTGGTCGCTCACCTCCTGGCCTTGACCACGGCATCGCGACCTGGCATACCAGCGACGGCTGAAGCCGCCTTGGGACTGGGACCTGTCGGCGCAGAGCACCAAGCCCTCGTGAGGTTCAAAAGGGAGGACTGAGCTAAGACGGAATGAGCAACTCGCGCGATTCTACGACAAGGGTTATATTAACAAACAAGATCACACGCACCTTACAAGCCCCCACGGGACGCGTTTTTGATTCCTCGCAGGGAACAGATCCTAAAGGGACACAAACTACGCGTGACCCAGCAAAAGACGCCATCATCAACAGTGGGCCGTCAAGCACTGATGCCAACCCCGTCCAGATCAGAGTCGGCAGCGGCCTGACGAGCCCGCCCTGCTCCAGGAGCGGCGCCGGCTCGGGGGCTCGTAGCTATCATCGCTCGTCTCCGGAGTCGCGAAGAGCTCGCTGGAGTCGCTGGAACTTCCGACGCCTCCACCGCCTGAGGAGCCGCCAAGGGAGCGGTTGGCGGGCCCAGTCCTCGTCGCGGCAGGGTCCTGGCCACCTTCCCCGGAGCAGCACTCCAGCCGGCGCCCGCTCGCATCGAAGACCTTGAAGAGCATCGCCGAAGCACCGTCGTAATCCAAATGGACCGCGAAGACGCCCCTTACCCTGCAAACCCGGGCCATCTCTCTCCAGCCCCGAGTCATGAAGACCTCGCCCGGGGCAATGACCGCGACCTCTGCCTTGGTCGCGAGGGTGCTGCAGCAGGCGTGCTGCAGCCAGAGCTCCAGGGGCTCCCCCTGCGAGACGATGGAGGCGAAGAAAGGAGGAAGGCGGACCCAAGACTGAAGAGGAATGGCGACGTGGAGCACGAACTCTTGGGAGGAGCCCTCGGTGTGGACCCCAGGGGGGACGACCCGCACCTTCGTGACCCGTCGGCACCGACGGCGGCGCCGCCCATGGTGGTCAGCATCAGCTCCTTCGGGGCTCTCGACGTGGGCGTACAATGGTAGCGGGAACCCCAGCGGCACCCGCTCGCACCAAGGCCTCGACACCACCTGAAGGGCCCCTCGTCCGGGCCACGGGGGGCGAGCCGTTTCTTCGGTGGGAGTGCGTCTGGTTCCCCTCGGGGAGCCTTTCCGTCGAGAACCGGCAGATCGGAGCCATCGCAGCAAGACGGAGCAAGGATGGGGAAGAAGGAGAAGCAAGGAGGGATGGACTGGAAGGGCGCGCACTGTTTCGTACTTATGGTCGGCGAAGGACAACCGCCTACCTCCACGATTGCAGGTAATCATGACCCACTTTGCATGCAGGGACTTGTCCAATCTATGCAGTTGCCGAGGCGCCATGGGGAAGTGGAGACGACCACGTCCAATCAACCGCCACGCGGCGCCCAAGGCCGCAGGCTGTTAGGGCCCGCGGCGCTTCGCTCTTGCCCTTCCGCCTTCCTGCACGGCCAAGTCCGGGCGCGCCTTGGGCCCGGGGGCTACTGTCGGCGTTCTGGGAACGGGGGTCCCCAGACTTGCCTGCCTGCGGCCTGCGGCGTGGCTCAAAGGGGGGCCCAGCGCGGCCCATCTTCACCAACACAAACCCAAGACCCTCGCGAGGGGCCAAGCCTCGCGGGGCGGATGACATGGAGCTTCCTGAGGCGTGGCCTCGTCAGGCAGGCTTACGAGGAGGCGGAGAGATCAAGGCGGGGTACCTCACGAGGTGCCCGTGACGCAAGCCATGACGACCGGGGGCGCCAGGCGGGTGCCAGCCCGCGCAGTGTCCTCCCTTCTTCTTTGGTCGAAAGGGGGCAAACGCAGCCGTGGAGTACCGAGGCGTCAGGCAAAGGTTGCCATTTCGGTGCAACGAGACCAAGACCAGGAGGACTACGAGATGGAGGTCACCGTGGAGCCCAAGACAGCGTCATTACCAGAGCTTTGTGCAGGCGAAGACTACTTTTGTCAGGGTAGCTAGTACTAGCTGTCCCCCTTCAAATTAGCCCGCCATTGTTGGCTCCCTTCCCGCTCGATATTTGGGAAGAGGACCAGGGCCTCTATAAATAGGACCAGCCACCCATAGAGCAAAGAGAGCTGGGGGGTTTGGGCGGAAAAAGAGGGGTTTCGATCAGAAAGAGAGAGAGAGAGAGAAAGGTGACTGAACTCCTCCCAGCAGTTCATCGCCCCAGCCAAGAAAAGACCCTCGCGAGGCTATTCTTCCTTGTATTGTTCATCATCATCAGCCCAAGAGGCAATCCACCACACCACACACTAGAGCAGGGTATTACACCACAACGGTGGCCCGAACCAGTATAAATCATGTGTCTCTTGTGTTGTTCTTTCCATAGTTTAGATCCTAGCGAGGCGGAGGAGTGCAGGTAGGTAGGAGGCGAAATCTCTGCGCGCACCCCAGTGTTCGAACCTCAAGGGTCTGCCGGAACCCGAAATCCGACATCTTCGGCTGCCAAAAGTACTGGTGATGACGCCGTCTTTGGCTCCACGGTGACCTTCGTCCTGCCGCTCTGCTGGTCTTGGTCCCGTTGCACCGGAATGGCAACCTTTGCCTGATGCCTTGGCCTGTGCTTGCCCCCTTTGCACCAAAGGGGAAACAAGGAAACTGCGTAGGCCGGCGCCCGCCTGGTCTCAATCGTGATGGCTTGCGTCATGGGCTCTTAGGTACCCCTGCCTTGATCTCTCCGCCTCCTCGCGAGCCTGCCTAATGAGGCTACCTCTGAGGAAGCTTCCTGTCATCCGCCCTGCGAGGCTTGGCCCCTTGCGAGGGTCTTGAGCATGAGCTGATGAAGATGGGCCGTGCTGGGCCCCCACTTGAACCACACCGCAGGCCGCAGGCAGGCAAGTCTGGGGACCCCCGTTCCCAGAACGCCGATAGTAGCCCCCGGGCCCGAGGCGCGCCCAGGCTTGGCCTAGCAGGAAAGCGAAGGGGCAAGCGCGAAACGCCACGGGTCCTAACAGCTTGTGGCCTTGGGCATCGCGTGGCGATTGATTGGACGTGGGCGACTACGCTTCCCCATGACACCTTGTCAACTGCATGACTTGACAAGTCCCTGCATGCAGAGAAACCGATCCTGATTACCTGCGATCATGGTGCATGGCGGTTGGCCTCCTCCGGCTATAAGTATGGGGCTGTGCAAGCCCCTTCAGTCCATCCTTTACTGCCGCTCCTTTCCTTCTTCTTCCTCGCTCTTTCTTCTCCTTACGCCAATGGCACCAATTCGCCGGTTCTCTGCAGAAGAGAAGGGAAAGGCCCCCCGAGAGGGTCCGGACCCACTTCCGCCGAAGAAACGGCTGGCCCTCCACCGCCGAGATGAGGGTGCTCAGCAGGAGGCACCGAGGCGCTGGTACGAGTGGCCGCCGCCTGGGTATCCGCTACCCTTGCACGCCCGCGTCGTAGGTCCTGCGGGAGAAGGTGTCGAGCAACACCGAGGATGCCGCCGTCGACACCGACGAGTCACGGTGGTGTGCGTCGTTCCTCCTGGAGTCCACGCCGAACTCTCCTCTCGCGAGCTCGTGCTCCACGCTGCCATGCCTCCAAGCTCTTGGATTCGCCTCCCTCCTTCCTTCGCCTTCGAGATGCCGCTGAGTGGGGATCTTGAGCTCTGGCTGCAGCATGCAGACTGCAGGACCCTTGCGACCGGAGCGGAGGTCGCGGTCATCGCTCTGGGCAAGGTCTTCATGACCCGGGGCTGGGGCAAAATCTCCCGGGTCTGCCGGACGGTAGGCGCCCTCGTAATTCATCTTGAATACTACGGCGCCTCCCTAATGTTCTTCAAGGTCTTCGATGCTGAAGGACGCCGGCTGGAGTGCTGCCCCAGGGAGAGCGGCAGGGGTGATGAACCGGCGAGGACCTAGCTTGCCCGTCGGCCCTCCAGCAGCTCCTCAGGCAGCAGCGGAGGAGCCGGGGAATTCAGCGGCTCCCCCGAGCTACCCGCGACTCCGGAGACGAGTGACGACAGCTACGAGCCCCCGAGCTCGCGCGGTGCTCGGAGAGGGGCAGCTGCGTCCAGCAGCCGATGCCACTGATCTGGATGGGGTTGGCGTCGACGTTGGGCAGCCCACTGTTGATGATGGCGTCCCTCGCGGCGGTGCGGGCGATTAGCGTTCCTTACGATTAGAACTCTTGTTCCCTACGAAGAATCGAAGCAACACTGTAACACCCTTGATGCGACTATAGCTCCCACGTGTCGAGGCACAACTTAGAGATATAATCGCATTGAAGGCATATGTCGCAAGTTAGGCA
Source organism: Triticum dicoccoides (assembly GCF_002162155.2). Lineage (NCBI taxonomy): Eukaryota > Viridiplantae > Streptophyta > Magnoliopsida > Poales > Poaceae > Triticum > Triticum dicoccoides. The sequence goes on along the minus strand of NC_041384.1, from coordinate 537,808,355 downwards.
ATCTTCACAACATCCCATGTAATGTAAATAATAAAGGGGAGATAACATAGTTGGCTTACACTCGCCACGTCAATCAAGTACATAAATAACATTACATCATCCAAACACTCATGGCCCGACTACGGCGCCAAAATAAAAGAGAACCCAACATGCGACACGGTCCCAATCACCCCCAACTGGGCACCACTACTGATCATCGGGAAAGGAAACGTAGTATCGTTGAGAGTCTTCGTCGAACTCCCATTTGAGCTCATACGCGTCTCCTGGAGCGGAATCATCAGGCCCTGCATCTGGTTTAATAGTAATCTGTGAGCCACGGGGACTCAGCAATCTTGCACCCCCGCGATCAAGACTATTTGAGCTTATAGGTATGGCAAGGTAAAAATATGAGTGGAGCTGCAGCAAGCGACTAGCAATTATGGTGGCTAACTTATTCGCAAAAGAGAGCGAGAAGAGGAGGCGAAGCACGAGCGAGAAACTAGAGAACAACCTGCGCAAACATTACTCCAACATCGTGTCCACTTCCCGGACTCCGCCGAGAAGAGGCCATCACGGTAACACACTCGGTTGATTCATTTTAATTAAATTAAGGTTCAAGTTATCTACAACCGGACATTAACAAATTCCCATCTGCCCATAACTGCGGGCACGGCTTTCGAAAGTTCAATCCCTGCAGGGGAGTCCGAACTTAGCCCATGACAAGCTCTCATGGTCAACGAAGGAATAGACCACCTCCCAAGAAGTTCTGATCAGACTCGGTATCTCGGTAACTCAAGACACTTCGACAGGTTAAAACAAGACCAGCAACACCGCCCGAATGTGCCGACAAATCCCGATAGGAGCTGCACATATCTCGTTCTCAGGGCACACTCAGATGAGACTAGCTACGAGTAAAACCAACCCTCAAGTTTCCCCGAGGTGGCCCCGCAGGCAGCTCAGTTCGGACCAACACTCAGAGGGAGCACTGGCACGGGGGGGTTAAAATAAGATGACCCTTGGGCTCCGGTAACCCAAGGGAAAAAGAGGCTAGGTGGCGAATGGTAAAACCAAGGTTGGGCATTGCTGGAAAAGCTTTAATCAAGGCGAACTATCAAGGGGTTCCCATTATAACCCAACCGCGTAAGGAACGCAAAATCCGGGAACATAACACCGATATGACGGAAACTAGGCCGGCAAGAGTGGAACAAAACACTAGGCGAGAGGCCGAGCATTCCACCCTTTACCAAGTATATAGATGCATTAAGATAACATAGCAATATAATGATATCCCAAGAAGTAAATAAAGGTTCCAACAAGGAACGGCCTCCAATCTTCTCCTGCAACTAGCAATGCTATAAGAGGGGCTGAGCAAAGCAGTAACATAGCCAATCAACGGTTTGCTAGGACAATGGTGGGTTAGAGGTTTGACATGGCAATTTGGGAGGCTTGCAAGAAAGTAGTAGGCATCGTAGCAATGGCATAGTAAAAGAGCGAGCAAACTAGCATAGCAAAGATAGTAGTGATTTCGAGGGTATGATCATCTTGCCTGCAAAGTTGCCAGAGTTGACTGGATCCTCACAAGCAAACTCAACGGGCTGCTCATTAGCGAACTCGTCTCTCGGCTCTACCCAAACAAGACAAACAAGCAACAAGGATACAATCAACCACGTGCAAACTCAAACAAAAAGATGCAATGATGACATGCTATGCGGGATGCGATGTGGGATGCAAAATGCCAGATATGACAGGAAATGCATGAACCTGGCCTCAACTTGGAATTCCAAGGGTGCCACTGGAAAGATGAGATGAATCTCTTGAAAACGATATAAAGAACGCCGAAATCGGAGTTACGGTTTGGAAATGGCAGGCGATTCAAAAATGACACCGGTCTGCAATTTACAGCAAGTAGGCATCTAAATGCAATGAGATGAGCATGCTACAGCCACCAAACATGGCATAAAAATACATGGAAGGGATGCACACAAGGTGCTTAACAAAAGTCTAGCACTGAGCTACGTCCAAATCATCCATTAACAAGTTCAAACAAGCATGGCAAAAACGCAAATGGTAAAACAGATCTCAAACTTAGTGAAATTAACACTTGTCTGGAATTTCAGATCATATAGCCCTCTTCGGAACAACAAAAGAACATGCTACAGGACCTGAACATGACAAAGAAAGACATGGCATGGAGCTACTCAACAAGCTTAACAAAAGTACCTTAGTGACCTTGAGCCAAAAGGGATCACAAAATGTACTAACAAGCACACGAACATAGCAAAAACATAATCAGTTTTCAGACTTAGTGAAAACTGAGACATGCTGAAATATAACTCACGAAGGCAAGTAAACGAGCTCGATGCACTCACTACGGTGCAAGTCATGGCAAGGAAAGCATACATCCCTTAAGAAGGCACAAAATACAAGCTAGACATGGCAAGAACAAAGGCATAGCATGCACGGATCCACTACAATAACATCAGCAAAATCGCAAACAAGTTGACGATCTGCCCAGATTCACAACGAAGCAAAAGTAGAGCTCGATTGACTCAATCTAGGATGCTCCATAATTGCAAACAAAGACATGGATGGATAGAGCACTACAAGATTAACAAAACTCCCTTACTGATCATCCTCAAAAGAAGCACGGATTACTAGGAAACAACAAGAACATATGGCATCATGAACTAAACAATCGCAGACTTAGTGAAACTACTAAGTCCCTGAAAACAGATTTACCGGGTGCCTCACTTTGCAAGCTTGCACAAGTCACCACACACATCCTAAAAATGCATGGGTTGCACCTCTGGAAATATAACAAGATGCTTAACAAAACATATGAAGGACTCACAAGCATATCATGCACACAATAATCATGGCAAAAATGACAAAAGTCTAAGATGAACTAGCAGATCTGACAAATAACTCACGAAGCCTCCTTCTAACAGCATTTGGGGCATCCATATGAGCTCAAATGAAAATGTTGCAATGGAATGAAATGATTTACTCTCCCAGTCGAACATTTTGATATGCTATATGCCCAAATCGGAGCTACGAATGCGGAGATATCATAGGTCAAAGTATGCACAAAAATTAGGGTTCGGAGGAGAAAAGTCAACCGTCAAATTTCGGATCTCAGATCTGCACGCTTCCCGAGGCTCGCCGGCGCGCACTATACACCGGAGCACGGAAGTCGAGGAGGG
>NC_041384.1:537795483-537804744 GCF_002162155.2 Triticum dicoccoides | reverse complement strand
GGGCTATTTATAGGCATAAGTGGAGCTAGGAGAGTCCAAATGAGGTGCGGTTTTCGGCCACGCGATCGTGAATGAACGCTCTAGATGATGGAGCAGAGTTTGGTGGGTTTTGGGCCAAATTGGAGGGGTGTTGGGCTTCAACACACACGAGGCCTTTTTGGTCCCTCGGTTAACCGTTGGCGTATCAAACGAAGTCCAAATGACACGAAACTTGACAGGCGGTCTACCGGTAGTAAACCAAGGCCGCATGACAAGTCCCGGTCCAATCCGGAAATGTTTAATCCCCACACACGAAAGAAAGCTAGAAATGGCCACCGGAGGAGAATGAAGCGCCGGAATGCAAAACGGACAACGGGGAAAATGCTCGAATGCATGAGATGAACACGTATGCAAATGCAATGCACATGATGACATGATATGAGATGCATGACAACGACAACAACACACGGAGACAAAACCCGAACCCGAGGAAATAAATATAACTTAACGCCGGAAACGGCAAGAGTTGGAGTACAAATTGGGAAAGTTACATCCGGGGTGTTACAACACTCCACCACTACAAAAGGATCTCGTCCCGAGATCTAGGACTGAAAGAACGCCGGGTACTCAGAATGGAGGTGATCCTCGCGTTCCCAGGTAGCTTCACGGTCGGAATGGTGTGACCACTTGACTTTGAGAAATTTGATTGACTTGTTGCGAGTCTTGCGTTCAGTCTCTTCAAGAATAGCAACTGGGTGCTCACTATAAGAGAGATCTTCTTGGAGCTCAATGTCCTCGAAGTTGATGGTGCGGTCAGGAGTCTTGAAGCACTTTCGAAGCTGAGAGACATGGAACACGTCATGAACATTTTCAAAGTTTGAACGAAGCTCGAGTTGATAGGCGAGGTCGCCTCTCTCGCTGACAATCTTGAAAGGTCCCACGTATCTAAGGGCAAGCTTCCCTTTTATATCGAAGCAATGAGTACCTTTCATAGGAGAGACACGGAGGTAAACATGATCTCTGATCTCGAAAGCCAAATCACGGTGCTTACTATCATAGTAGCTCTTCTGACGGGATTGGGCTGCTTTGAGGTTATCTCGAATGACTTTGCACATTTCTTCTGCTTCTGTGATTAAGTCATTACCCAAAAGCTGACATTCACCGGTTTCAGACCAGTTGAGAGGGGTATGGCACTTCCTGCCATACAGAATTTCAAAAGGGGCCTTGTCCGAACTTGCTTGAAAACTATTGTTGTAGGAGAATTCAGCATAAGGAAGACAATCCTCCCACTTCATGCCGAAGGAGATCACACAAGCCCTGAGCATATCTTCAAGAATCTGGTTGACACGCTCGACTTGACCGCTTGTTTGAGGATGGAAAGCAGTGCTGAAGCGGATGTTGGTGCCCATGGCATTCTGAAAAGAATCCCAAAACTTCGAGGTAAAGATGCTGCCACGGTATGAAGAGATCACTTGAGGAATAACATGCAGAGAGACACTGCGAGAGGTATAGAGTTCCGCCAATTGAGCTGTAGTGATCGACTCTTTGATAGGCAGAAAGTGAGCCACTTTGGTGAGTTTGTCGATGACAACGAATATAGCATCATTGCCACGCTTGGACTTTGGAAACCCAGTCACGAAGTCCATCTCAATGTGGTCAAACTTCCATTCTGGAATGGCAAGAGGTTGGAGGAGACCAGCTGGCCTTTGGTGTTCTGCCTTCACTCTTCTGCAGACATCACATTCATTCACGAATTGAGCGATCTCGCGCTTCATTCGAGTCCACCAATAAGCTTGCTTAAGGTCCTGATACATCTTCGTGCTCCCAGGGTGGATGGAGAGGAGAGAATTGTGAGCCTCGTTCATGATCACTTTACAGAGGTCACCTTTGGGCACAACAATACGATCCTCGAAGAAGAGAGTGGCCTTGTCATCAAGGCGGTAGCACTTGTACTTGGACTGACTCTTGGCAATCCCAATCTTCACCTTTTTCACCATAGCATCAAGAAGCTGGGCTTGGCGAATCTGGTCTTCCAAGGTAGGAGAGACTTGAAGGTTGGCGAGGAAACCTTGAGGAACAACTTGCAGATTAAGTTTGCGGAAAGCTTCACAAAGCTCGGGTTGATAAGGCTTGAGAATCAGACTATTGCAGTAGGCCTTTCTGCTCAAAGCGTCAGCAATCACATTGGCCTTGCCTGGAGTATACTCGTTACTCGGATTATACTCTTGAATCATTTCGACCCATCGAGTTTGCCTGAGGTTGAGATTAGGCTGAGTGAAGATGTACTTGAGACTCTTGTGATCAGTGAAAATGTCCACTTTTCTTCCCAATAGAAGATGTCTCCAAGTCAAAAGAGCATGCACAACTGCCGCCAACTCGAGATCATGAGTGGGGTAGTTCTTCTCATTAGGCTTCAACTGGCGAGATGTATAACCAACAACTTTCTTCTCTTGCATCAATACTGCGCCAAGACCTTGGAGAGAGGCATCACAAAAGACCTCGTATGGCTTGGATTCATCAGGTGGAGTCAGAACTGGAGCAGTGATCAACTTCTCTTTCAAAGTTTTGAAAGCAATATCACACTCCCGAGACCAAACGTACTTGACGTGCTTCTGAAGAAGATTTGAGAGAGGCTTCGCGATCTTAGAAAAGTTTTCAATGAATCTTCGGCAATAGCTTGCGAGACCGAGAAAATTGCGGAGTTGCTTCATGTTCTGAGGAGGTTCCCAATTCACAATTGCAGACACCTTCTCAGTATTCACGGCAATGCCCTTGGCCGAGATGATATGACCAAGATAAAGAACCTCATCAAGCCAAAATTCACACTTGGAGAACTTGGCGTAGAACTTATGTTCCCTGCGCTTATCGAGAACCAAACGCAAGTGTTTGGCATGATCTTCCTTGTTCTTCGAGAAAACCAGAATGTCGTCGAGATAGACCAAAACGAAGTCATTGGTGTAGGCGTTGAAGATGAAGTTCATCATGCGAGAGAACGTCGGAGGAGCGTTGACGAGGCCAAAAGACATGACAGTGTATTCATATGAACCAAAACTTGTCCTGAAAGCCGTCTTGGGAATATCTTGCTCATAGATTCGAATCTGATGATAACCGATACTGAGATCAAGCTTGGAGAATACTTGGGCACCTTTGAGTTGTTCGAACAGCTCATTGATGTTGGGAAGTGGGTATTTGTTCTTGATGGTCTTCTTGTTCACTGGACGGTAATCAACACAAAGTCGGTCCGTTCCATCCTTCTTCTTCACAAAAAGAACACCACAACCCCACGGAGAAGAACTAGGCCGGATGAGACCCATTTTCTCTTGCATATCGATTTGCTTCTTCAGCTCCTTCAACTCTTCAGGTCCGAGCTTATAAGGACATTTGCACACAGGTTCCGTGCCAGGCTCAAGATCAATAACGAATTCAACTGGCCGGTGCGGAGGCATTCCTGGGAGCTCTTTTGGAAAGACGTCTTGATATTCGCAAACGACTAGAATTTGAGAGATGGCATCCAATTCACCCTTCTCATTGAGAGAAAATAGACGAATGGAATTATCCCGAGCGGCAAAGACAATTACATCCTCCGACGAATGAGTCAATTGAATCTGCTTGGCTGCACAATCAAGCCGAGCCTTGTGCTTAGAAAGCCAATCCATCCCGAGAATAAGATCAATATCCGAGTTACCAAGAACCATTGGAAAAGCCAGAAACTTGAAATCACCCATCAAGATAGAAATATCCGGAACCATCAAACTAGAACTCAGACGCTTAGCTAGAGAGACGACTTTCATAGCTCTAGGTAAAGCCTTAGTACTAAAATTGTTCTCCGATGCAAATGGGAATGACATGAAGGAATGCGATGCACCAGAGTCAAAAAGTACTTTTGCGGGAATATCATTAACAGGAAGGTTACCCATGATCACATCTGACGAGTCCTCTGCCTGAGCTGCATTCATCAAATTGACCTTGGCATGCTTGGGGTTATAGTTGACCACAACAGTACTTGCCGATCTCATAGGAGGAGGAGGAGGAAGACGCCTCTGGTTGAAACACTTGTTGGCATAGTGACCCTTCTGTTGGCACTTGTTGCACGTGACCTCTGAAGCGGACGGTGATACGGAGCACTCGATCTTGGAGCTTGAGACGAAGTCTTGTTCTGAAAGCCAGGGTTGGGTGGGTGGGAAGAACCACTGCCACCTTTGCTCTTCTGCTGATACGGCTGACGGAACGGAGGAGGAGGAAGCCAAAACTTCTGCTGCTTGACCACTTGAGTAGAGGAAGAAGGAGCAACATCTCTGACTCGCTTCTTGGAAGCATCACACCTCAACTGAGCAGCCTCTTGCTTCAGTGCCATGTTGTAGAACTCATCGTATCTCAAGGGCTCGAAGAGAACAAGAGCGTGCTGGATATCATCTCTGTGACCACCCCTGAACTGATATATCATGCTCTTCTCATCAGGGACGTCCTGCTTGGCAAAGCGGGCGAGCTTCTAGAACAACTTGTTGTAGTCATAGACAGACAAAGAGCCTTGCTTCAGATTGCAGAATTCCTCACGCTTGCTTTCAACCACGCTCTGGGGAATATGATGAGCTCGGAAATCTCGACGGAAATCATCCCAAGTGATAACACGTCCACCTCTAGAGTCCTTGTACTGCTGGAACCATTCTGCAGCTTGATCTTTGAGTTGGAAGGAAGCGAACTTGACAAAGTCCTCAGGCCTGACTTTACTGCACTCGAAATGCTTACACAGATCCACAAGCCAATCGTCAGCATCGGTTGCCTCAACACAATTGCTGAAAGTCTTTGGCCCGTTAGCAAGGAACTGGTTGAGTGTAGCAAAGTGACTCTGATTGCTGCCTTGATTCCCTTGACTGCCTTGATTGCGCTCTTGGAGAATTTGCATGATCAGCTGTGTGTTTGCATTGGTTGCGGCCATCACAGCTTGCCATGCCTCCGGAGGAGGTGGAGGTGGTGGCAGATCAGGATTCGGAGTCGTGCGCATTGGAGGAGCCATCCTGAAGAGGTTGACCACCATTAGCACATTGACAGATAAATATTGAAGCTGAATCCAACGGAATGAAAATTGCAACATATAGTCTTCACATCCGAACAAAATGAATGAATGCATTCCTCTTGAAATGGTCACATATCCATAAATTGAGAAGCCACGTAGAGTTAAGGTAGAGAAATAAATCAACAAGGTACGGATCAAGAACGAATAATCGGTAAGAAATCCCAATCTCAAACCAATATCCGTGGAAGAAGAACTAGAGCTACTAGAATTCCCACCTATGAAACTCCCGAGCCTTTCCAGTTATGCAATCAGGTGTTGGGGATACAGGGGAAGCATAATATCTCACCCAAACTAGCAAATCCTACATCCAGCTGTATCCGTCCTTCAACACATAACCAAGAAACCTTCGGAAACCATCTACCTCAACCTTCGAAAAGCATCCGTTATACAAGTTATGGCGATACTCCCGAACTCCCGCCCCAGTGCTGGGTGGCGTCGAGGTTATCTCACCAAGGAACTGCATAAAAGAGATTTTCGATGTCGGCGTACTAAACTCAGGTATTCCAGAACTGCAACGATAAAATTATGATGACAACACCTCAGAGCTCAACTCCCCGGGACACATCCACTAAACCCCTGACAGGAGGCACCAAGTCAATGTTCTCATCATAAAACCATCAGAACGATTCCAAGATACCCGCGTGATCCTAAAATTTTTTTAAGTGAAATTTGAGAAGCGAAGAGTCAAAACTCTACGTCAGGATGCCTTACCAGAGCGATGAGGAGACTGGGAAGTAAAAAGAATTCCTAATCTCTCCGATATATAATTCCTAAATGACTCAAAACATTTTTCTAAACACAACTCGGCCGCTAAAAACGATCAAGCAATGGGGCTCCTAAGGTCGGGGAAGGCTCTGATTACCAACTTGTAACACCCTCGATGCGACTATAGCTCCCACGTGTCGAGGCACGACTTAGAGATATAATCGCATTGAAGGCATATGTCGCAAGTTAGGCAATCTTCACAACATCCCATGTAATGTAAATAATAAAGGGGAGATAACATAGTTGGCTTACACTCGCCATGTCAATCAAGTACATAAATAACATTACATCATCCAAACACTCATGGCCCGACTACGGCGCCAAAATAAAAGAGAACCCAACATGCGACACGGTCCCAATCACCCCCAACTGGGCACCACTACTGATCATTGGGAAAGGAAACGTAGTATCGTTGAGAGTCTTCGTCGAACTCCCACTTGAGCTCATACGCGTCTCCTGGAGCGGAATCATCAGGCCCTGCATCTGGTGTAATAGTAATCTGTGAGCCACGGGGACTCAGCAATCTCGCACCCCCGCGATCAAGACTGTTTGAGCTTATAGGTATGGCAAGGTAAAAGTATGAGTGGAGCTGCAGCAAGCGACTAGCAAGTATGGTGGCTAACTTATTCGCAAAAGAGAGCGAGAAGAGGAGGCGAAGCACGAGCGAGAAACTAGAGAACAACCTGCACAAACATTACTCCAACACCGTGTCCACTTCCCGGACTCCGCCGAGAAGAGGTCATCACGGTAACACACTCGGTTGATTCATTTTAGTTAAATTAAGGTTCAAGTTATCTACAACCGGACATTAATAAATTCCCATCTGCCCATAACCGCGGGCACGGCTTTCGAAAGTTCAATCCCTGCAGGGGAGTCCCAACTTAGCCCATGATAAGCTCTCACGGTCAACGAAGGAATAGACCTCCACCCAAGACGTTCTGATCAGACTCGGTATCTCGGTAACTCAAGACACTTCGACAGGTTAAAACAAGACCAGCAACACCGCCTGAATGTGCCGACAAATGCCGATAGGAGTTGCACATATTTCGTTCTCAGGGCACACTCAGATGAGACTAGCTACGAGTAAAACCAACCCTCAAGTTTCCCCGAGGTGGCCCCGCAGGCAGCTCAGTTCGGACCAACACTCAGAGGGAGCACTGGCCCGGGGGGTTAAAATAAGATGACCCTTGGGCTCCGATAACCCAAGGGAAAAAGAGGCTAGGTGGCGAATGGTAAAACCAAGGTTAGGCATTTCTGGAAAAGCTTTAATCAAGGCGAACTATCAAGGGGTTCCCATTATAACCCAACCGCGTAAGGAACGCAAAATCCGGGAACATAACACCGATATGACGGAAACTAGGGCGGCAAGAGTGGAACAAAACACTAAGCGAGAGGCCGAGCCTTCCACCCTTTACCAAGTATATAGATGCATTAAGATAACATACCAATATAATGATATCTCAACAAGTAAATAAAGGTTCCAACAAGGAACGGCCTCCAATCTTCTCCTGCAACTAGCAACGCTATAAGAGGGGCTGAGCAAAGCGGTAACATAGCCAATCAAAGGTTTCCTAGGACAATGGTGGGTTAGAGGTTTGACATGGCAATTTGGGAGGCTTGCAAGAAAGTGGTAGGCATCGTAGCAATGGCATAGCAAAAGAGCGAGCAAACTAGCATAGCAAAGATAGTAGTGATTTCGAGGGTATGATCATCTTGCTTGCAAAGTTGTCAGAGTTGACTGGATCCTTACAAGCAAACTCAACGGGCTCCTCGTTAGCGAACTCGTCTCCCGGCTCTATCCAAACAAGACAAACAAGCAACAAGGATACAATCAACCACGTGCAAACTCAAACAAAAAGATGCAATGGTGACATGCTATGCAAGATGCGATGCAGGATGCAAAATGCTAGATATGACAGGAAATGCATGAACCTGGCCTCAACTTGGAATTCCAAGGGTGCCACTGGAAAGATGAGATGAAATCGCTTGAAAACGATATAAAGAACGCCGGAATCGGAGTTACGGTTTGGAAATGGCAGGCGATTCAAAAATGACACCGGTCTGCGATTTACAGCAAGTAGGCATCTAAATGCAATGAGATGAACATGCTACAGCCACCAAACATGGCATCAAAATACATGGCAGGGATGCACACAAGATGCTTAACAAAAGTCTAGCACTGAGCTACGTCCAAATCATCCATTAACAGGTTCAAACAAGCATGGCAAAAACGCAAATGGTAAAACAGATCTCAGACTTAGTGAAATTAACACTTGTCTGGAATTTCAGATCATATAGCCCTCTTCGGAACAACAAAACAACATGCTACAGGACCTGAACATGACAAAGAAAGACATTTCATGGAGCTACTCAACAAGCTTAACAAAAGTCCCTTAGTGATCTTGAGCCAAAAGGGATCACAAAATATACTAACAAGCACACGAACATAGCAAAAACATAATCAGTTTTCAGACTTAGTGAAACTGAGACATGCTGAAATATAACTCACGAAGGCATGTAAACGAGCTCGATGCACTCACTATGGTGCAAGTCATGGCAAGGCAAGCATACATCCCTTAAGAAGGCACAAAATATAAGCTAGACATGGCAAGAACAAAGGCATAGCATGCACGGATCCACTACAATAACATCGGCAAAATCGCAAACAAGTTGACGATCTGCCCAGATTCACAACGAAGCAAAAGTAGAGCTCGATTGACTCAAGCTAGGTTGCTCCATAATTGCAAAAAAAGACATGGATGGATAGAGCACTACAAGATTAACAAAACTCCCTTACTGATCATCCTCAAAAGAAGCACGGATTACTAGGAAACAACAAGAACATATGGCATCATGAACTAAACAATCCCAGACTTACCGGGTGCCTCACTTTGCAAGCTTGCACAAGTCACCAGACACATCCTAAAAATGCATGGGTTGCACCTCTAGAAAGATAACAAGATGCTTAACAAAACATATGAAGGACTCACAGGCATATCATGCACACAATAATCATGGCAAAAATGACAAATGCCTAAGATGAACTAGCAGATCTGACAAATAACTCACGAAGCCTCCTTCTAACAGCATTTCGGGCATCCAGATGAGCTCAAATGAAAATGATGCAATGGAATGAAATGATGTACTCTCTGAGGCGAACATTTTGATATGCTATATGCCCAAATCGGAGCTATGGATGCAGAGATATCACAGGTCCAAGTATGCACAAAAATTAGGGTTCGGAGGAGAAAAGTCAACCGTCAAATTTCGGATCTCAGATCTGCACGCTTCCCGAGGCTTGCCGGCGCGCACTGTACACCGGAGCACGGAAGTCGAGGAGGGAGAGGCCGGGGGCGGCGAGGCCGGGCAGTGCGGCGGCGGGGCCGGACGGCGGCGAGGACGGAGTGGAGCGGGGCGGCGCAGGGTGGCGCGGCGCCCGGGCG